>NC_035434.2:140684833-140942333 GCF_002127325.2 Helianthus annuus
GCCATGATTACATCTGATAAGTTGAGCTTAAGTGGACAACAATACCGATAATTGTTATAGGATGCTTATCTTAATGTTAACTAACTGAACAACAAGAGTGTTTTGGCATGACCGTACACTGATATGATTCTCTTACCCTCGAAACTCGCAAAAAGAATGTCTGTATATATTTATTTACTGCTTAACTTTTATTGTTTTCTTTTAAAACAGTTTCGTCGTTTGGTGCATATCAGCACGACATTAGCGGTGATGTCGTTTGATAACACTCAAAGGATTTTAAATTGTTGTCTTTTATTTTCAAAAATACCAAAAAGATTTTAGGTGTGTTTTAATATAAACTTTATAAAAGCCAAAAAGATTTTATTTCTGCTTTATTTTCGATCGTACGATGTTGGAGCTCGAGTCTTCGTTACCTGAAACCTGACTGAAAACCGAACTGACTAAATCTTCATAAACGGTCGAAATTTGCATGGTTTTGAAAGTTAAAGACTAAAATTAACAAATTTATTAAACTTTCAAACTGTCGGACGGTGTTTGATTGTGACATGGTCATTCGTGTGTCATCTGCTTATACTATGTTCCAAGCAGTTGTTCTCATTATGCGTTTAGATTTCTTGCATGTGCAGATTCTAAAGGCTAGGAGAACATGGTTGATGACAAGCTTTGGAATGAAGACACAACGAGAAGGCGCTCAACTGATGAAGATGATCGAGTTGCCGCTGGCCATCATCAACACCACAAGGATCTCACTTCATAAAGATAAAGTCTTTTCAAGAGCATAACTCAAGGGGGAGCTTATGTTAAGGGGGAGTTTGTCAACACACTTCCTACATGACATGGGTAGTTTGTTGATACACTCTCTGCTTTCAAGACGTGAAGACTTTGAAGATCCTCCGACATTGAAGACTTGAAAGGACATCAGAGTTTTGGTAACTCGAAGACCAAAGACCGTCGAAGTTCGAGACGCGTCCGCAACTATAGAAGATAAAGACAAAGCTACAGCCAAGGGGGAGTTTGTTGGTGCACTTGTGTCTGTACTTTGTCTGTATTCGGTCTGTATATAAACGATGTCCTTGGTAGTCTGTAAGTTGACCAAGTCAACCATCCTCCGGATTGACTTGGCCAACAGTTGACATATGTTTAATATGTTAGTCTGTCTCGAAGGATAGGCTCGAAGGATAGACTCGAAGGATACTGTTGATCCTTCGAGATGGTCGATAGATATGGTTCGACTGTTAGACCTCGAAGGATCATCCTTCGAGGTCCCTGCTCATCCTTCGAATGACTTGTCCTCGATAGATGATCCTTCGGACCATCTATCGGATCCTTCGGGATAGACAACCTGTGCTGGGTATATATATACCCATGCAGTGTAGTGTGAAAGGCAGAGATGCACACTTAGAGAGACAAAAAGTTAGAGAGTTGAGAGCTTCTGTCCGAAACTCACACACACACACTTGAGAGTTTGCAAACTGATTGTAAACATTGTGCTTGTAACCGGAACCTTCATACGTATTAATACAGTGGTGTTAATCGGTGAACTCTTGTGTGTTTGTTTCTCTACTTGCTTCATCTCGGTTTGCCTACTAGCTTGGATTCCGCACTTGCTAGTGGGTTAGTATAACAAGGTTTAGGTTCGTTATCCTCCGCGAAAAGGGACCTACAACACACACATTAGAGAGTTTGCAATACTGATTTGTAAACCTTGTGCTTGTAACCGGAACCTTTCATTCGCATTAATACAAGTGGTGTTAATCGGTGAACCTTGTGTGTCTTGTGTTTATGCTTGTCTCAACTCGGTTGCACTCTAGCTTGGATTCCGCACTTGCTAGTGTGTTAATATAACAAGGTTAAGGTTTAACCTCATCTTCCGCGAGGGACCTACAAAAATCTTTATTTGAGTAAACTTTGTCGGAACCAATCAACGTATAAAGCAAGTCCGCGCTTTCACAGGTTTCAACATGAGCTTCAACAATCTCGACAGAAGTAGTCACACATGGTTTTGCTGGATTCTCGAGAGGTGTGTTTGCTTCTTATGTCACCGTGTTTGACTGCCTAGCTTCATCCTCATTCGTCTCATCATCCGAACTATCACAATCCTCAACAATGAATGATGGATCTTGATTCTCTACGGCTGTGGAGTCTTTGACATTAGCTGGTTGAGCTTGATTGGAGGATATGTCCTTTTTATATCCGAGCCCAACTGCGAATTCCCCAATGTCTAATGAAACTGACGGCTCAAAGCGAGGCATATCCTCCTCATCAGGCATCTTGGTATAATTGTGTCTAACCGGTGAAGGACACCTATTATACCCAATGCACTTAGAATCCTTTTTCTCTTTTTGTATGCTAATGATGTGATCCAACACATACCGAGAATTGGAATAGCTATCCAACCTAAGCTGGATTGCCTCATTTTCACACTTAGCACAGGCCAATTCCCTTTTTGTTTCCTCGAGCATGGTAATGTAATTATTAATTGCAGTTTGTTTTCTCGAAACAGTTTTCTTTAGCTCGGAAAGATCTGTCTTTAAGGTTTCAATTATGGTTTTAAATTCCTTTTCATGATTTGTAAGAACCATATTGCCCTCTGTGCATTATGAGAGATCCATAATCAGTTTTTGATTGTGGATAAATGTCAAGTCATACTTACTTTCCAAATCAGACATTTTAACGCATAACTTAGCACACTTATCACATTTAACAGACTTATTACAAACAGACATGGAACAAACAGAGTTATCGACACTAACCTGGCTGGATACACACTCAGACATTAACCCATCTGCCTCAGAATCAACAACCTCCCTCGATGGATATTCAGATCCATCCTCGCTTAAAGTTGTAACATCTTCATCTGAACTACCGCCATTTATTCTTCGTATTGACCTCGGCGGCGAGTTTTTTTTTTTTTTTTTTGAAAGGTAAACTTCATTAAAACGCACGCTCCCAACAACAACATTACAAATTTACAAAATTTACACCTATCAGCCCAAGAGATCGACGCTCTTTTAGACCTCGTATTGTACCACAAAAGCCTAACTTTTTAACCACACTGATAATGTGGTTGCTGACATTAAACCTTTTGTAATAGAATGGGACAAACATGGAAGTTGTTGAAAATTAGCATGATGGACACATAATTATTGTATGAACAAGAAAGACGTGCAATGTTTTGTTTGACACATAACCCTAAGGATTTGACTTCAGCGTTTCTCTACTAGGATTTCAGGTGAATTTAATAAGTGATTTTATGTATTAAACTGTAACGCTTGGAAATCTTAACTTGAATAAATTTGAATAAAATGCTATGATTTGATCCAGCTCATTGAAAAGTATCTGATAAGAAGGCAGAAGGACACATAAGCTGGTTCGACCAACAATAATACCAACTAGAAGTCAAAAGAGATTCAACAATATATCTATATCATATACAAATGAAGTAGGAAATTGATATATAAATCACATACAATCAATGGAAAAAGCTGGAAATGATGACAATTGAAATTGGAAACCCGTAAAACACAGCAAATATAATCAACGACCGCTAAAATAATAAGTTAGTTCCAATACGAACAATTAAATATAAGGTATATGTTAACAAACTAACAATCTTTTTCAATTTTGTCTTTGTCTTGCGTTGATGTCACGCGTTTTTCTATATTATTGACCCGGCGGCCAATTGTTTCACGTTCTCTATTAATAAGAATGTGGTTGATGAAGTTAAACGGTTTTGTAGCAGAATGGGACAAACATTCCGGTTTTTTTTTTTGAAAATAAGTATGGTGGATTGTATCACCAATAGAGACCTGCAATGTTTTGTTTGACACGTAACGCTGAGGATTTGACTTGAGTTTTTGTATGTTTGGATTACAGGTCAATTTTTGTGATTTTATAGTCTGGAAACTTAAGTTATATGATGTTGAATAAAATGCTATGATCTGATGCATCTCAGTGAAAAGTATCGGATTAGATTAGATGGAGAAAGGACACCAAGTCGGTGACCATCATTGACTTGCCAATTTATTATTTACTTCTTGATTTTCAAAAACATTATACATGTATTTAAAACTGATTTTTTTTTTTCTGATGATTTAAATCGTACAGGGAAATGGATGGAATTATGGTGATCATGCACAACACATAAGCCGCTTAATTAGACCAACAATAATACCTACTTGAAGTAAAAAGTGATTCAACAATACATCTATATCATAACGATCTTGCATATTATCCACAACACTCATGCATTTCTATATTACCTAGCACAGTATCTAGTCATCAAGCTAAATCATACGAAACACATTGTTGAAGTTGTACATCATCATGGCAAGGAATTATCGAAGCATCACGGTTCACACTTGATTTTTAAACATTCATAAC
Organism: Helianthus annuus; assembly: GCF_002127325.2. Taxonomy (NCBI): domain Eukaryota; kingdom Viridiplantae; phylum Streptophyta; class Magnoliopsida; order Asterales; family Asteraceae; genus Helianthus; species Helianthus annuus. The sequence continues at coordinate 140,689,217 of NC_035434.2, forward strand.
CAATCAACCATCCATTAAGCAAAATACTCATTCATAACTTATCATTTTTAACCAAACAACTACAAGATACTAACCTACTAACCGGCTAGATGTTGAGGGTATGAAGACTCAATGAACCAACTTCCGAGTGATGGTCTCGAGCTTGATCCGGGAGTCTTGGTGCTACCGGTTGAATCCGAGAGAGAAAGGGGAGGAGGTTTGCTTGATTGTTAGGGTTTTAGTGAGGGAGAGAGTGTGTGTGTAGGATGATGTGTGAGAGTGTAAAGGAAAGGTGGATGATGGGTTTTTATACTTGATTTGGGTGGTGCACCCTACAAGGGTTTCGAGTGGGGCTCAAAAGATTTGCGGCCCAACCGGCCCAACCATTTACTGTTCACTCAAGACCGAGTGGTCTCGAGTCATGGCCTCGGTTCACTAGTACATATACACATATATATGTTTATTACATACAAGCTATCAACACAAAGCACATCAAGATAATTCACCCCTTTCATTTACTAATTCATACGTACACACTGCTAGTACAAGAGGGTTACTCGGGAAAACCTAGAGTGTCACAATACTTACTTTATTTAACAGACTTATTACAAACAGACATGGAACAAACAGAGTTATCGACACTTACCTGGCTGGATTCACACTCAGACATTAACCCATCTGCCTCAGAATCAACAACCTCCCTCGATGGATATTCAGACCCATCCTCGCTTAAAGTTGTAACATCTTCATCTGAACTACCGCCATTTTTCTTCGTATATGATGTTGAATAAAATGCTATGATCTGATGCATCTCAGTGAAAAGTATCGGATTAGATTAGATGGAGAAAGGACACCAAGTCGGTGACCATCATTGACTTGCCAATTTATTATTTACTTCTTGATTTTCAAAAACATTATACATGTATTTAAAACTGATTTTTTTTCTGATGATTTAAATCGTACAGGAAAATGGATGGAATTATGGTGATCATGCACAACACATAAGCCGCTTAATTAGACCAACAATAATACCTACTTGAAGTAAAAAGTGATTCAACAATACACTATATCATATACTAATGAAACAGGAAATTGATATATAAATCACATACAATGAAACAATCGGAAAGCTGGAAATGATGACACTCTTAGCAGTAGTTTTAGTGAAGTAAAAAATATACAAGGGATCACAAAAGCAGTTCTCTATGGATGAGGTAGGGAAGGAATAGGAAAGTCCTTGGGCAACTCAGGAATGGTGGGTTTAGGCAGTTCATGGACTTCTGGAACCTTTGGTACTTCGGGTTTTGGAAGAGTTGGAAGCTCTGGCTTTGGAATTTCAGGAAATGTAGGCTTGGGAAGCTCGGGAATGGTGGGCTTTGGAAGCTCAGGAACTTCTGGCTTCTGTACCACGGGGACCTCGGGCTTTGGAACCTCGGGAAGTGTAGGCTTGGGAATCTCAGGAATGGTAGGCTTCGGAAGCTCTGGAACTTCAGGCTTTGGAACCACAGGGACCTCAGGCTTTGGAACCTCGGGAAGAATAGGCTTGGGAATCTCAGGAATGGTAGGCTTTGGAAGCTTTGGAACTTCAGGCTTTGGAACCTCGGGAAGTGTAGGCTTGGGAATCTCCGGAATAATGGGCTTTGGAAGCTCAGGAAGTGTAGGCTTGGGAATCACAGGAAGTGTCGGCTTTGGAATCTCTGGAAGTGTCGGCTTAGGAAGATCGGGAACCTCCAAAAGATTACGTGCCTCTGCAAAGCGTTTTCCGCCGCCGGTTGATACTAAAGTGACAAACAACAATATCATGATGAACGAACTAACCTTGTAACAGGCCATTGATGTTATGAAAGGAGGAGATTAGAGCAGTATGAAGCTAGGAAAATATTTTAAGTTGGCTTGAGGATGAATATCCAACCATGTGTTAAGTTGATTTATATAGAGTACGTGGTATGGGGGTATTGGAGATAAGTAGACAAGTTGGTTGAAACTGGTATAGAAATTGGAATGTTAGCTCAACTTCTCACCTGTACATGGTGAGTTGCCCATATATGGTTGTAAAAACTGCATATTAGATTATTTATCTGGCAAGCTTCCGTACAGCTCCTTTGACTTCTGATAGCTAGTCAGTTTAAATATATTAACTAATATTGTAACAAGTTGTTTCTGGGTAAAAGAGACATAAATGATAAACTCAGACTAGTTTTAAGACGTAAGGTTTTCTGGATATTAAATATGTTTATTTTATACATATACATTTAGAAGTTTGGGGGGGGGGGGGCATTGGATCAAACCATTTTTAACTTAATTTTATTCCTAGCTTAAAATTACGTTTTCGTCCTTCGTTTAAAAATACGTTTTTGCCCTCAGCTCAAAATAAAATTATAATTTTGCCTTCAGCTCAAAATTATGCTTTTGCTCTCGATTCAAAAAATTCTTTTTAATTTTGTTCACAGTTTAAAATTACGGTTTCGTCCTCCGTTTTAAATTACGTTTTTGCACCCAGTTGAAAATAAAATGTTATTTTTCACTCTAGCTCAAAATTACGGTTATGCCCTCAGCTCAAAATTACGTTTTTGACTTCGGTTCAAAATAAAATTATGTTTTCCCCCTAGCTCAAAATTATTAGCTGCATGTCACTTCCCTATTGGACCAACTCATTTTTTATTTAATTTTATTCCCAGTTTAAAATTACGTTTTCGTCCTTGGTTTAAAATTACGTTTTTTGCCCCAGCTCAAAAGAAAATTATATTTTTGCTCTAGCTGAAAATACGCTTTTGCCCTCGTTTCAAAAACTCTTTTTTAATTTTGCTCCCAGTTTAAAATAACGGTTTTGGCCTCCGTTTAAAATTACGTTTTTGCCTCCAATTAAAAATAAAATGTTGTTTTTCCCTCAGCTCAAAAATACGTTTTTGCCCACAATTCAAAATAAAATTATGTTTTCCCCCCTAACTCAAAATTATGATTTTGCTCTCAGTTTAAAATCATGATTTCTCCTCCTGTTCAAAATATAATTCCGATTTTGCCCTCTGTACAGACATACATCTTACGAGAGAGAAATATTGGGCTTATTACCCGCAACGCGGGCGGGGCCAAAACTAGTTATGAAACAAATATCAAATATGGTTTTATTTTCTACCACCAATGTGAAATTTCGATTTTTCTTTTTTAATTTTTAGTGAGGCATTTGCAGCAAGGCATTATATTCCGAATATTTAATACACATAAAAAGTTAATAATTATGTAAACACAGGAATCATTTCCTCTCCAATTGAGAGTGGAAACGATGTTGGATTATGTATTAAGAGAAACGTTCATTTGATAATAAAATTTAATTGAGAAGAAAAAGAACAAAGGGTAATTTTGTAAAACATTAAATAGTTTTTCACTTATGTCATTTATTATCATTTTTAACTAGTTAATTAGTCATAAAGACTATTATCCTCCACACTAACTTTTTTTGGCTACACACATCAAAAAATTTTCCTACATATTTCGAAATTCATCCTACACGTTGAAATTTATCTTACACAACTCGTAATTTATCCTACACGTCTTCTAATTTATCTTACACTTTAAATTATTTTATTTTATTTTTTTGAAAAAAATATATATTTTGAAAATATGTTACAAAAAAATTTAATGTGTTAGCTATTAAAGAGGAAGACTACAAATTAATGACCTATGTAGATTTACCAATGTACCCTTATAGTAACATTAAATACTTATATTAAATGAGGTAAAATAAAACATTCTTATTGGTTGAAATTTGTTGTTTTTTCTTCTTACAAAAAATTTCTTATCATTTGAACTCTCCAATATGTATTAATAGGGATGACAACTCGCATTATATTCTGAATATTTAATACACATAAAAAGTTAATAATTATGTAAACACAGGAATCATTTCCTCTCCAATTGAGAGTGGAAACGATGGTGGCTTATGTATTAATAGGGATCACAACTTTAACAAATAAGAAACGTTGAAAGAAATGGGATAAAGTCACCATTTGAAAGTCTACATGTAATTTAAAAAAAAACGATAACGGGAATTTGGGCTGGTCATCGTCATAGTAAATATATATATCTGGAGGTTTTATATAAATGAATTATATTGTTATTTTGATAATTATCTCTAGCAAATATGATTCGTGTATACATATTTAGAAGTATTGCGACTCACGAGTCATAGGACAATGGATGTTATAATAATGCAATGGATATGATTCTTAAATATAGGACAATGGATGTTATAATAATACAATGGATATGATTCTTGAATACATCTTGTTCACGAGACAGACGTTACTGCGTGAGACGAATGGACCAAGATTAACGACATATTTCTCAACAAAAAAGGTCTCGTTGAACAACTAGTTGGTCACGCCTTTCTCTTCAACATTCAAAGTTCGTTCACTTAGGACTCGACACCATGCATGATCCAACTCAAACAACACTGATAGATGACTTGACAAAACCTGTCCCCAAATCATCCTTGTCCCGCCATACAATTGTGGCACCCCCAAACACTCCTACTGGACAACATTTTTATAGAAGTGTTGTGGTCAAAACTAGACCATTTATCGTGTGTGGTTTGATGAGCACGATCGATCATCACCCATCGTAAAGCATACCATTGAGGTATATTGGTTAGTTCTAATACAAACCATTAAGTACAAGGTATCTTAACAAACTAACAATCTTTTTCCATTTCGTCATCATCTTGCATCGATGACCCGCATTTTTTCTTAGTATTGACCTCGGCGGCGAATTGTTGTGTAAGTGCACATTCTAGCCTATATATATGGGTGTGTAGATTAGAATGAGGGCATCCATCTGAGTGAGTATCCATCTGTGTGATAAGCTTTGTGCAAATTCTCACAACCCTAGAAATTACTCAACAGCGTGTGCACATTCTAGAGAGAGAGTGACTATGTGTTAGTGAGAGAAAGCTCGGTTTAGGTCTTTGTGATCTAAACCAGCTTGTAGATGATGTATACTTTTTCGATTTGTAATCTGTGATGACTGATTCAATAATAAAGAGATTCATCTTCTACATCTTTCTATCTTTTATGTTTTTGATATCTTCTACGTCTTGAATCAAGTGCAATGTTGACGTTCGTCATCCATCTAGTGCTTTAACAGTGGTATCAGAGCATGGTTACCGATTCGGAATGGTCTAACCGCCTTCCGAATCCCCATTGCTCTTGATTTGATGTTTGTTTCCACCAAACATCATGGAGACGTGAAGATTATGTAGAAAACTTGAAGATTTTGAAGTTGTTCGTCGACTGAGATGTTTTCTTGTTTTCCAAGATTGTTTCAGATCTATGGTTTGATCTGAAAAAGGTATAGTCCGACTTTATTTAAGTGTTAAAAGCATTTTTGTCCATGTTTGTTTACTTGTGTATAGTCACACATGGGAAACAATCAGGAAGAATCATTATCCATCACATTCAATCATCTCTTTGGTGAACAACTTTGTGTAAACTCTTACAAACCCTAAGGAATTAGAGAGAGATAGAGTGACTATGTGTTAGTGAGAGAGTTTAGATCTTTGTGATCTAAACCAGCTTGTAGATGATGTATACCCTTTCGGTATGTAATCTGTGATGACTGATTCATTAATAAAGGGTTTCATCTCCTACATCTTTCTATCTTTTATGTTTTTGATATCTTCTATGTCTTGAGTCAAGTGCAATGTTTGTCATCTATCCGGTGCTTTCACACGTATTTTTGTCGCTAGCTCACTTTTTGACAAATTTATTTCACACCGACTGTCGGAAATTTGTGGGTAACGCCAGTTTTTCAAAGATTTGCTATAAATTTGCTTGTCACAAAGGTGGTCGTTTTCTAGTAGTGTAATAATAGTCAAACTCCCTTGAGGTATGTAAGTTAATTCTAATACAAGCCATTAAGTACAATGCATATTAACAAACTAACAATCTTTTTCAATTTCGTCATCTTCTTGCGTCGACGACCCGCATTTCTTCTTAGTATTGACCTCGGTGGCGAGTTGCTGAATGTTTTTGGTCATTAAGAATGTGGCTGCGGACATTAAACCTTTTTGTAATTATTGTATGACCAAGAAAGACGTGCAATGTTTAGTTTGACACTTAACCCTAAGGATTTGACTTGAGCATTTCTCTACTAGGATTGCAGGTCAATTTAATTAGTGATTTTATGTATTAACCTGCAACGCATGGAAATCTTAACTTGAATAAATTTGGATAAAATGCTATGATTTGAATCCAGCTCAGTGAAAAGTATCTGATAAGAAGACACAAGCTAAGCAATTAAGTCAGTGTCCATCTGAAACTAATAAGTGAAAAGTATCTGATAAGAAGCACAAGGACACATAAGCTGCTTCGACCAACAATAATACCTACTAGAATTCAAAAGTGTTATGCACTTTTGTGTGGATGTGGCTCGGTTTGGTTCGGTTCGGTTCGGTTCGTGACCGATGTCGCGGCATTCCTCAGTCGTGCAACTAGAAGAACGACACACAAAATATGAAGACACGAGAACGACACGATAGAAGGATGATGAAATCATGATGACATCATCATGAAGTCATCATGACATCAATATACTACATCTAAATAGGATAGGAAATAAACTTAGTGTACACATCGAAATTGGAGCTGTTTGAACATATATATATATATATATATAGAGGGAGAGAGAGAGAAAGTGTACTGTACAATATCCCTTAACGTACATTACGTACAATATAGTGAAATCGCATGTTATAAAATAGCATGGATGAAATCGCATGTGATAATTTTGATGAAATCGCATGTTGGTTTTTGTAACAATTTCGCATGTGGTAATTTTGATGAAATCGCATGTTAAAAAACCAACATGCGAAATTGTTAAAAAAAATAACATGTGATTTCAATGTGGGATGAAGATCTGACGGCTGAGATAATTGCGTATGTAATGTACGATAAGGGCATTTGTATGTTAACCTAACCATATATATATATATATATATATATATATATATATATATATATATATATATATATATATATATATATATATATATATATATATATATATATATATAGGGAAAAGATCATGCGAGAACCACCTCTTATTGTGAGAACCGCGAGAACCAATGTGAACACACCAAAAATGTCTAAAAATAGCTAAAAATCACACAATTTTTATATAAAAATTGCTACTTTTCGAAACCAAAAAAAAAAATTTTTTTTTTTGGCCACTAAAATTAGCGATTTGAGCATAAAAAATATTAAAAAAAAATTGTTTTTAGATTTTTTTTATTTTTTTAGGTTTTTTGGGGGTTTAGTTTTTAACATTTTATTTTGGGGGGGGGTTTAGGTTTTTGGGGGGTGGGGGAGGGGGTTTAGGTTTTTTTTTTTTTTGGGGGGGGGGGGTTAGCTTTTTTTGGGGGTTTTAGTTTTTAGCATTTAGCTTTGGGGGGGGGGGGTTAGGTTTTTTTTTTTTTTGGGGGGGGGTGGGGGGGTTTAGGTTTTTTGGGGAGGGGGGGTGGGGGTTAGGTTTTTTTAGGTTTTTTTAGGTTTTTTTAGCTATTTTAGGTTGTGTTCACATTGGTTCTCAAGGTTCTTACAATAAGGGTGGTTCTCGCATGAGCCCCTCCCTATATATATATATATATATATATATATATATATATATATATATATATATATATATATATATATATATATATATATATAATCGGAATAAGAGGTGGATGCACTAATGGATTATCTATAAATGTATTTCGATGGATTATATACATGCCTATTTCGATGTATTCAAAAGGTATTTGGATGTCCTACATATGTATTTCGATGGGTTTCGTTTATTTGCCTTGTGTTTGAGTATAAATACCAGTAGATGGTTCTGTTTTAGCACAGTGAGCACAACTCAGAGAGTTGAGAGCATATTTTGTAAAACTTTGTATTGTTACTTTGCTGAAACTAATTCCATTGAGCTTTAAAGTGATATTGATCTTGGTATTGATAGTATTCTTGCTTGATTTACATACAAACTTGAATTCCGCCCTTGTTTGTGTGTTCAACAACAAGGAATAGGTTTCTCTAAGATCTTCCATTTTAGGGACCAACAAGTGGTATTAGAGCCTTGCCTCATTACCTTGTTGAAAATCTAGCATATTTGAGAGATTTGGGTGGTTTTGAGTGATATTTGAAGAGTTTTAATGAGTTTTAGAGTTTAAAATTTGAACTCCATATTTCTATTTCTAGTGCCAAATTTGGCCGTATTTTCTTGCCGGAATAGTACTTTCCGATGAAGGGATTTTATTGGTTGACCTGCAAGGCCGGGTGGAGCAGAAGTGTACCAATTTGTCTTATCTGCATATCTTAGTTTATGTCTTCTTCTTATTTCGAAACATACAACAATTTCTATTTTGATCAAATCAAAAGAAATATATTGTCTTGAAATACACAGACCATTTTCTTGTTTTCGAAATACACAACCCATATTCTTGTTTTGAAATACAAAACCCAATTTTTTTGAATAACAATTCCAATTTTTGGAAATAACAATTCCTATTTCAAAACTGTAAACAAGGTTTATACATCCACATCTATTTTGACTCCGTTTATTCCATTCCCATATTTTTATTTCGATTACAAAAAAATTAAGAAATAAATAAATTAATACTTGTTTCGAAAATTGTCACCTCTGTTTCGATCCAACATTATTTCAATCCACCAAGTACCATCCTTTTCAAAACATTAATTGTTATTTCGAAAATCATTTTCCTATTTCGAACCAAGCCCATCCTTCTTATTTCAAAATACTCTTTTAATACCACCTCATATTTGGATACACACATCTTTCTTATTTCGTTACACATCCTATTTCGATATCTTTGTACTTTTGTTACCACACTAAGTTTCAAGTAGCTTCCCAACTTCTTTGTTATTTGAATTAAAATGAGAACACATCTTTGGGGTACGGTCAATACTCAGAGAATACCGTGTTTTCTGAGGAACCACCCAAGGCATCCACGATGTTCTCGGAAAACCAATGGGCATTCGTTGCTAATCAAAATCAAAGCATTCAGAGTTTATTGATAAGTGACAATGAGACAATGTAGGTCCCTTTTCTCGGAGGATCGAGAACAACCTAAACCTTGTTATACTAACCCACTAGCGAGTGCGGAATCCAAGCTAGTAGGCAAACCGGGATGAAGCAAGAACAAACACAAGAACACACAAAGTTCACCGATTAACACCACTGTATTAATACGTATGAAGGTTTACGGTTACAAGCACAATGTTTACAATCTGTTTGCAAACTCTCTAAAGTGTGTGTGTGTGTGTGTTTTTCAGCAGAGTTTCTCTAACTCTCTATGTGTGCATCTATCTAACACTAACACACTGCATGAGTATATATACCCATACACAGCAGGTCCTTTCCGAAGGATCCGATAGATGGTCCGAAGGATCATCTATCGATGACAACAAGCTCGAATGATCAACATGTACCTCGAAGGATCATCCTTCGAGGACTAATGGTCGAACCATATCTTTCGAGCACCCCGAAGGATCAACAGTATCCTTCGAGGCTATCCTTCGAGACAGACACTTATCTTTCTAACTGTTTGACCAAGTCAATCCGGATGATGGTTGACTTAGTCAACTTACAGACTTAGGACATCGTTTACATACAGACCGAATACAGACAAAGTACAGACACAAGTGCACCAACAAACTCCCCCTTGGCTGTAGCTTTGTCTTTATCTTGTCTTGATCTTCTATAGATGTAGACCCGTCTTGAACATTGACGGTCTTTGGTCTTCGAGTTCCCAAAACTCTGATGTCCTTTCAAGTCTTCATGGTCGGAGGATCTTCAAAGTCTTCACGTCTTGAAAGCAGAGAGTGTATCAACAAACTACCCGTATCGTGTAGGAAGTGTGTTGACAAACTCCCCCTTAACATAAGCTCCCCCTTGAGTTATGCTCGTGAAAGGACTTTATCTTTATGAAGTGAGATCCTTGTGGTGTTGATGATGGCCAGCGGCAACTCGATCATCTTCATCTTTTGAGCGCCTTCTCGTCGTGTCTTCATTCCAGAGCTTGTCATCGACCATGTTCTCCTAGCCTTTAGAATCTGCACATACAAGAAATCTAAACGCGTAATGAGAACAACTGCTTAGAATATAGTATAAACAAATGACACACGAATGACCATGTCATAATCAAACACCGTCCGACAGTTTGAAAGTTTAATAAATTTGTCAATTTTAGCCTTTAACTTTCAAAACTTGCAAATTTCGACCGTTTATGAAGATTTAGTCAATTCGGTTTTCGTTCAGGTTTCAGGCAACGAAGACTTGAGCTCCAACATCGTACGATCGAAAATAAAACAGAAATAAAATCTTTTTGGCTTTTATAAAGTTTATATTAAAACAAGCCTAAAATCTTTTTGGTATTTTTGAAATTAAAAGGAAACAATTTTAATATCCTTTGAGTGTTATCAAACGACATCACCGCTAATGTCGTGCTGATATGCACCAAACGACGAAACTGTTTAAAAGAAACATACTAAAAATTAAGCAGTAAATAAATATATACAGACATTCTTTTTGCGAGTTTCGAGGGTAAGAGAATCATATCAGTGTACGGTCATGCCAAAACACTCTTGTTGTTCAGTTAGTTAATATTAAGATAAGCATCCTATAACAATTATCGGTATTGTTGTCCACTTAAGCTCAACTTATCAGATGTAATCATGGCGAGGGGATACGTTAAGGTATGATTTATACTTACCGACCGGTGTTCATCCACATCACGACACATTCCCGTATCAAGGTATGCACGAGAGTTCATCTTACCGGTGAGTATACCGATTATCATCTGTTTGATCGTATAAATTGTGAGATACTCACTTATTTTGATTTGAAAACAAGCCCTATGTGATATAATCACTTATTGATGAGGAACTTGATTTTCATATGCATGAGGGCACAGGTGCAAGTCCGTGAACAGGTCAGTACTTCCGTACAGCAGAGAGACGAACTTGACACCCGGATAAATGTGATATTTTATCACTTATTTGATTTGGACATGTGATTGTTTATCACTTATTGAGGTCGAATGCAGTATGTAATATGTACACGTATGTATAGTATCATGGAAGATCTAGACTTGCGTCCCCGTTATTTTTCGGTAAAAGATACAACCATGATACCCAGATGATAAGCAGCATAAAGACCGAATATCTCAGAACCTCGGCAATCTATCAAACGAAATTTCGGTACTGAGACCATATGCCAATGAGTGGTTCCCACCTGATCTTCAGTCGATTAAGATTTATATCACCCTGCACACTTTAAAATGATTGTGAGCCTACCGATACATCTTATATAGAGCTGCTTATCGTTTTGCATTTAAGGTTTAAAGAGGTTTGGATAGACCACTGATGTACTATCATTTTCTCTTTTGCTCGCCAGGAAACTCATTTTTGATTTTCTATTGTTTTTGTGTTTTTGAAATTTTTTTTTTTTCGATGTTTTTGGATTTTCTGATTTTGGATTTACTCCCCCTAAAATCAATAAACTAAGATAAATTTAAAACACACAAAGATATTTACAAAAATGATTTTCCGATGTTGGTTTTACTCTTGCTTGACCTTAATGCCATTTACCAATAATAAGAAGTCAAATCTAGATTTGTCAAAAGCTTTGGTAAATAAGTCGGCACGTTGGTCATCGGTGTGGACCTTAACAACATCGATTAGCCTTTTCTCAAAGCAATCACGTATGAAGTGATATTTGATTTCGATGTGTTTGGTCTTTGAATGCTGCACAGGATTTTTAGTGATATCTAAAGCAGCAGAATTATCAACGTATATAGGAGTAGTTAGGAATTCAAAACCGTAGTCCCGCAATTGTTGTTGGATCCAAAGAACTTGTGAACAACAACTTGAGGCAGCAATGTATTCAGCTTCGCATGTTGATGTAGCGACGCATGTCTGTTTCTTGCACTGCCATGTGACTAGGCGATTTCCTAAAACCTGACATCCAGCCGTTGTGGATTTGCCGTCGATTTTACATCCGCCAAAATCAGAATCACTGAATGCGACCAAGTCAAAGTTATTATCCCTAGGATACCATAGACCGGTGTCGGGGTAAGCCTTCAAATAACGAAAAATCCTTTTGACAGCTGCAAGATGTGAGGCCTTCGGATTAACTTGATATCTGGCAAGTAGGCATGTTGGGTACATTATATCTGGCCTTGATGCTGTGAGGTACATAAGGGATCCGATCATCGCGCGATAGTATGAAGGGCTAACAGGTTCACCCTTCAAGTCAGGAGTTGTTCCGTGATTAGTTGGCAGTGGGGTACCAATGGGCGTTGCATCGGACATCTGGAACCGGCTCAAGATGTCTCCAACATATTTAGTCTGATGGATGAATATCCCAGACTCCGTTTGTTGCACTTGTAGGCCCAAGAAGAAATTCATTTCCCCCATAGCACTCATCTCGAACTTATCCTGCATGATGCGCTCGAAATTCCTACACAAAACATCATTAGTAGAACCAAAAATAATATCATCAACATATACCTGTACCAGAAGAAGATCTCCATCTTGTTCTTTGATAAAGAGAGTACAATCGATAAGACCTCTTCGAAAACCGTTCTCCAGCAGATATGTAGATAAGGTTGCATACCAAGCTCGTGGCGCTTGATGAAGACCATAGAGAGCTTTGTTGAGCAACCAAACCCGATCGGGATGAACAGGATCTTCAAAACCTGGAGGCTGTTCGACATATACCTCTTCTTCAACCACACCATGTAGAAATGCACTTTTGACGTCCATCTGGTAAACCTTGAATCCTTTGAATGAGGCATAAGCCAGAAAGATCCGAATAGCTTCCAGACGTGCAACTGGTGCATAGACTTCGTTGTAGTCGATCCCTTCTATCTGACGAAAACCTTGAACGACTAAACGAGCTTTGTTCCGAATAACCACTCCACGGTCGTCTTTCTTGCATTTGAAGACCCATCGAGTGCCAATCTTCTTGTAGTTCTCAGGCTTTTCAACAAGCTTCCAAACACCCAGCTTGTGAAATTGCTGTAATTCTTCCTGCATGGCTTCAACCCAAGCACTGTCTTTCAAAGCTTCTTTCCACGACTTTGGTTCTTCTTGTGACACGTAACACGCGAAGGACCAGTCATTTTGTTGACCAGATTCTCTTATAGCTGAATACAAACCAGCATTCCGGTTGTTTCTCAGCTGATTACGCGTCTGCACACCGCGATGGACATCTCCTATGATATTCTGCTGGGGATGGGTATCGTGAATCCTCATTTCAGGATTATCTGGTACACGAGCATTGATACCCAAATTATTCAAATTAAGATCAACAACCAGCTCCACACCTGGAATGTGGGTAGAGGTGGATGCATTCCCTTCAGCAGTATCTATATTCTGCGTATGAGGTGTATCTACAGAAGCACCTTGAACAGGAGCAGCTGGAGCTGAAGATCCTTCGGCTGCATCATGATATTCATCATCTTCAGAAGAGTCATTATAGTCAGCAGCATCTTCATAAACCTCATTTTGAACCATATTGTTGACTGACGAAGAAGCTTGAGGGTCAACCACAATAGGTCTAACCAAAGGCGAGACAGCAGCGTTGTCACTTTCCAACAACATCCGAGCCGCTGCTGATTCTTCGTCAAAGGTTGGCAGATTGAAGGAGTCAAATAGCCCATCATAATCGAACATCCACGGATCACCCGGAGCCCTAACAGGACTCGTGTACCTTTGAACCCTAACTTCGCTCCATAGCTCAATCTTTTTGGTAGCTAGATTCCAAACACGAAAATTTGGAGTTGCATATCCAAGGAAGAAACCCTCGATAGCTCTTGCACCAAACTTTCCATCTGGCTCAATCATAGTACACGGAGCACCAAACGGTTCAAGGTAAGAAAGATCCGGTTTCCTTTTCTGAAGGAGTTCGAAGCAAGTCTTGCCATGTCTCTTTACTGTAAGAACTCTGTTTAACGTGTAGCATGCAGCCGATACAGCCTCTCCCCAGAATTGAATAGGGAGTTCCGACTCTACTAACATTGTTCTTGCAGTTTCTATAATAGTTCGATTCTTCCTCTCAGCGACACCATTTTGTTGTGGAGTATAACGAGAACTGTACTCATGAAGAATGCCTTTAGAAGTACAAAACTCATCCATAACTTGATTCTTGAATTCGGTACCATTGTCGCTTCGGATCCTTTTCACTTTCAACGTATAGAGATTTTCCAACATTGTAAGAAGATCCTTGAGGATGCCAGGAGTTTCACTCTTGTGTGCCATAAAAGATACCCAAGAAAATCTAGAGTAGTCATCAGTAACTACTAAACAATAAGCATCACCAAACGTTGTCTTGTGCTTCATAGGTCCAAAAAGGTCCATATGAAGACGTTCGAGAGGCATGCTGACAGTGTTGATTTTCTTCAAAGGGTGAGACTTCTTTGTTTGCTTCCCCTTTTGGCACGAGACACAGATATCTTGCAGATGAAAACTTCTTACAGGCACACCATTCACAAGATTATTTTTCACCAAATGGTTCATCTTTCTCAAGTGAATGTGTCCCATTCTTCTGTGCCAAGATATAGACTCCTTTTCTGTGGCTTTTGAGACAAAGCAAGTGACTTGTGCAGATGTAGTAATCGCCTGGCTCATGTCGAGAATATAAAGATCATTAACTCTCGGAGCCGATAAGAGAATCCATTCTTGTGGAATTTTGAATCCAGGCTTCAGCACATAACAACCAGCATCATCAAAAATCACTGAGAACTTTTTATCGCAGATTTGCGACACACTGAGAAGATTGTGATCAATTTGCTTCACATAATTGATCTTATCAAAGCACACGATACCATTAGAGATACTTCCTTCTCCAGTGATGTACCCACCTTTATCACCCGCAAAGGCAACATACCCTCCTCTAATATTTGTCACGTCATACAGGAGCCGTAAGTCGCCAGTCATGTGCCTGGATGCTCCACTATCAACAATCCAATGACTTTATTAATAGTTCCTCCTAGAACATCCTGCACATGTCATTCGAACACATTAGTTGAGGATGGGGACCCAAGCCTTAGTGGTCTTGGGTCGTCCCTGAGCATCTCGAATAATGAGCTCGATTTGCTGATGGTTTTCAAACACATTTACTCCCCCTGAACTAGCACCCCTTTTAGGTCTCCTAGCTTGTTTTTGTTTACCAGATTGTGTATTATGTACAGTTTCTGATTTTAAAGGTTGTGACAAACTAGGTTTCCTTTTAACTGTTTTGACTTCAGATTTCAAAGCCTTTTCAACAGTTTTAATGTTATGACGTCGTTGTTTTGTTTCTTGTTCCTTAACAGTTCGTTTATCATGTTTTGGAGGAACAGGACGACGTTGTGGGTGAGACTGTTCAGATGGGGCTCGCTCAACGAAATTTGGTTTGGGCAAGTTGGTGCAATCCTTAATGATGTGCCCAACCTTCCCACATTTGAAACAAGTTCTCCTTTCAACAAACTTAGGAGAGCTTGATCGACTGACAGATGTTGAACCTGTAGAACCTGAGGTACTTGCTCGTTCATCACACCCATTTGTATGTTGGGTGTAATTGTTATCACTGTTACGTTTCAAAATTTTGACTTGTTGCACAAAATCATTGTTTGATTTGTTTTCAAAAGTCTCAATTTTATCAGTACCTTTTGATGCTACAAATTTAACATCTTTTCCTTTCTTCATGTAACGAGCTCCTTTTGATTCAACTTTAGCCTTTGGCTTTGGAGCTCGTTGAGGTTGTTTACCCTTAGAAGCAGTAGGTTGTCGAGTGGTTGGAGATTTTTGATTACCAAACTGTTTCCTAATCTCAGCCTTAGGAATTGGATCACATTGTGTTACCACAATTCCCGGAAGTGTTTTTCCCAAAAATTTGTTTGTATTGTCTTCAAAGACTTTGTCAATCAAAGATTTATTTACATTTTTAATTGGAAAAACATGATCTGAGTAGATTTTATTATCTCCAACCAAAGTGTACAACACATTACTGCTTTTAACAGTAGACACACCTGTTTTATCAACTTTGACAGGATCAATCACTTGCTCCTTAACAGATGGAACATCAGGAGTATCAGGATCACAAAGGATGTGATTCTCTGGTGGAATGACTACTCCTTTCATCTTGCTAAGTGATTTATCCTGATCACCTACATCCAATTCCGGTTCATCATCCGATGACTCACAGTCCTCGATGATTGGAGGACTTTGTTTCACGGATGTTGAAGCTTCCTGTTGCTTTGTGGATGTATTTTCAGAATTCTCCGGTTTGAACCCTAGGCCAGTAGAAAATTCCTCAAAGTTCAAAGGCACACTGGGTTCATACCGAGGCATTTCTTCTTCATCAGGCATCTTGGTATAGTTGCTCATCAAAGGAGGTGGACATGCCTTATACCCAACTCCTTTCACGTTCCCTTTCAGTTGTTGAACGTCAATTATGTGATCAAGCACAAATTGGGAGTTAGAATAACTATCCAATTTCTGTTTGATCGCATCATGCTTGCATTGGGCAATGGCTAATTGCTTCTTAGTTTCTTCCACAAGGTTAATGTATTCGTTTATACTTACTTGTTTGTGGTAAACTACTTTGTTAACCTCGGACACATTTTTCTTTAATGTTTCTATTACAGATTTAAATTCTTTTTCATTCCGGGTTAAAGCCATGTTTGCCTCTTGGCATTTTGACAGTTCAATAACCAAATTCTGATTATGACTATGAAGCTTTTCTGATTCAAGCTTCATATCTGCACATGATTTACAAATACTAGGAGCAGGAGGTTCAGAAGTTACCTGACTAGTAGAGGCTGAACCATTTGCCATAAAGGCAGTTTGAAAAGAAAAAGCTCCATCTTCAGAAAACAGTTTTTCCATTTCCGTTGATGTAGCAGCAGCCTTCCTAATCAGAATTGATTTCTGACATTTAAGCTCATCAGCTTCATTCAGAAGATCCTGAATATCTTTACCTTCTTCCTCCTCATCAGGCTCTGAGTGATTATCCCCAGAAACAGAGCCTTCTTCATCTGAACTTCCAGAATAACCAGAACTGTCATCACTTCCAGAAGATTCTTCTTTATGAACCTGCTCGATGACTTTAGCGTACAAAGCAGTTCCACTTCCCTGATCACCTTCACCAAACTGCACTGACCAGTCACAGCCTTCATCAGCTTGAACAGCCAAAGCCCGATTGTGATTTGCAGTTCCAGGCTGTCCCTGATTGTTGTTCACTGCCACCATCCTCCGTTCACGGTTTTCTTGTTGGGCATTCACATTCGTCTGGTTTCTGAAAGGATTGTGATTGCCGTGTTTTGTTGGTCGAGTGCACTCACGTTTAAAGTGCCCTTTCTCGCCACAGTTAAAGCACGTGACGGCATTAATATCAAACCCATACTTCGTGTTTTTCTTTCCTCCCAACGAAGTTCTTCCAGTTCGTGCCATGAAATCTTTTGCCCTTCTAACCGCACTAGCAAAAGCCCATTTAATATCCATCAACTCCATTTCTTCCTTGTCGATCTGATCATAATCTTCATTGGTCATGTTGATGTTTCCAAGCTGACCAGCTACCAAACCACAGTATGCACTGACCATGGTGTTGATAATCTCCATATGTTCTTTAGCAACTTCAATGCTAAGGTGTGAGAGATTTGAGTTGTCGACTCGGATTGTGTGATGACTTTGGGATTGAGGTTGAGGATTGCTTGTATAGTGAGCTTGCTGTTGTTGTTGTTGAGGTTGTGGTTGTGGCTGTGTTGGAACAGGAATGTAAGACCTCGGATCGAATTGAGGTTGTGGTGGAGCAGCTGTTGATT
Organism: Helianthus annuus; assembly: GCF_002127325.2. Classification (NCBI taxonomy): domain Eukaryota; kingdom Viridiplantae; phylum Streptophyta; class Magnoliopsida; order Asterales; family Asteraceae; genus Helianthus; species Helianthus annuus. The sequence continues at coordinate 140,707,056 of NC_035434.2, forward strand.
GAGGAAATGGAAATGAACTTGAACTTGTATTGGACACAAATGCAGTCTGCAGCTTAGGTTGCTGTTGCTGAGCTGCAGCGGATCTTGCCAAAGCATCGAATCCTGGAAGATACATTTCTGTATTCTGAGGAGCTGGAGCACGCCTTGCTTTCCTAATTTCTTCATCATTTTTATGTTCCAGCTTCTGAATGAACTCGTAGATGTTGATTTCATCTAGAGCTTTAGTATGCTTCAACAACTCAATAAACGAACTCCATTTTGGGGGTAGGGCGTCAGCAAACCTATTCACCATGTCTTGTTGAGTAGCTGCCACCCCATAAGCACACATTTCACTAATCAAATGATAGAAACGTGTGGTCATATCATTCAGAGTCTCGTTTTCCAAAAACTGAAAGGATTCAAACTCTTTCTTCAACAAATCATGCCGAGATTTTCGAGCAGCTGCATTGCCTTCTCCTCTAGCAACTAAGGCATCCCACAATGCTTTCGTGGTCTTGCAATATGAAAACTGATGGTAGATGTCTTTGTTGAGTGCTTGAGTAAGTGTGGCATAGGCCTTTTTCTCCAATTCATAAGCCTTCTTGTCATTTTCAAGCATGTTGGCGTAACCTTCTGAAGTGGATGCTCTACTTTCAAGGCTTTCATTGAATGCATTGACAAAACACATCCAAAGGTCGGTGCTTTGTCCTTGAACATATGTGTGAAAGCGGCCTTTCCATGACGGAAAGTCGTTCATGTGGTTCAGCTTTGGTGGACGATTGTTACTGCCTGTTTCACTCTCACTAATCAGAAGATTCTGAAGACTTTGACTTTGATTGGATACCAAAGCCCATTGACATGAACTTATTGACTGTTGTTGTTTAGGTATGGCACTCGTCATATATTCAGCCATCGACATCTGTTTCAGATCTGGTTGTGGATCCGTACTCCAATCCCAAGGACTTGTGCAACTCATTTTGATCAAAAATTAACAAATAACCTACACACCACAAACTGTTAACAACAAACAGACAACAATCTGAAAGATACAATCTGATCGAAAGATCAAGACTTGTTCGAAGGATCAACAGTGATCGAAAGATTACTGTTGAGTTTCGAGCAAAGTCTTCGAAAGATTCTTAATGAAAGATCCTTATCTTTCGACTGATTATCACGAAAGATTCACAGTTCGAAAGATCTATATCTTTCGAATACTGATCTCGAAAGATTCACAATGAAAGATCCTTATCTTTCGAGATGAATCCTTATCTTTCGGACAACCAACTTTCGAAAAGATTCCAACTACGAAGGATACTTCTCAGACTTCGAAAGACTACTCGAAGGATCCTAATCTTTCGAGCTGTCTCCAATCGAAAGATGATCTTTCGAAATCGAAAGATATCCTTCGAAAGCTTACTGACACACTGACACGAAAGGACAGGTTGGTGAGAAAGGTGATAGGTTGGTGAGGTACTTTCGGCTGAAAGGATGGTCTGCCAACTACTTTTCACCAAACAATTTGACTTTCAAAAATTTTACCAAAATAGGCAACCTTATCCTCAAGTTCAGTCACCGGAGACAAACCGGAAGTATGGCCGGAAAGTTCAAAGTTTCACAAAAATGATTTTTATGTTACCCAAACCGACCCCGAACACTCCCGATAGGTTTAGTAGCCGTTTTTCAGTATCAAAATGCAAGGAAACTACCAAAAACGAGTGCTAAACCAAGTGTCCAAACACACCAAAGAACTCGAACAAACCGGTTTTAAACAAGGTAAAGAGCGAGGCTCTGATACCACTTGTAGGTCCCTTTTCTCGGAGGATCGAGAACAACCTAAACCTTGTTATACTAACCCACTAGCGAGTGCGGAATCCAAGCTAGTAGGCAAACCGGGATGAAGCAAGAACAAACACAAGAACACACAAAGTTCACCGATTAACACCACTGTATTAATACGTATGAAGGTTTACGGTTACAAGCACAATGTTTACAATCTGTTTGCAAACTCTCTAAAGTGTGTGTGTGTGTGTGTTTTTCAGCAGAGTTTCTCTAACTCTCTATGTGTGCATCTATCTAACACTAACACACTGCATGAGTATATATACCCATACACAGCAGGTCCTTTCCGAAGGATCCGATAGATGGTCCGAAGGATCATCTATCGATGACAACAAGCTCGAATGATCAACATGTACCTCGAAGGATCATCCTTCGAGGACTAATGGTCGAACCATATCTTTCGAGCACCCCGAAGGATCAACAGTATCCTTCGAGGCTATCCTTCGAGACAGACACTTATCTTTCTAACTGTTTGACCAAGTCAATCCGGAGGATGGTTGACTTAGTCAACTTACAGACTTAGGACATCGTTTACATACAGACCGAATACAGACAAAGTACAGACACAAGTGCACCAACAGACAAGAAGCGGGAATCGTCCACCAAAGCTTTTTATTATAAATGATTGCCTAGTTGGATAGGTATATTTCAAACATACGTTTTGGCAGAATATAGAGTTATGGCCTTGTTTTATTAACCCTCTCGGTCCATCGATTTTGGCTTCCAAATCGGTTTTTATTTTTCATTTTTAACAGTTGGTTTAACAGATTGTGTTTGGACAAACTTAGGTTTTAAAACCTTTTCAACTTCCTTTTTTTGTCTTCTTTTTTGTTTCAATTTTCTTTCTTTTTGAAATCAAAAGTTTTGTTTTGGTGAAACAGATCGTGATCGGTAAGAGTTTTCATAGGAGGCATCAACCTTTCCTTTTCCCTTGGTGAGATATGGATAGTTCTTGACAAAGTGTCCATGCTCACTGCATTCAAAGCATGATCTCCACTTCCACTCAACAAACCTCGGAGTATCATGATGGGGATACTTGATGATGAAATTCGCGATCTCGAGGTTCTTGGTCGTACATCACAACCGTATGTGTGTTGTGTGTAGTTGTTCTAGCTGTTTCTTTTTCTTTTCAAAATCTGAACTTGTTTAACAAAATCCGTGTTGGATTTGTTTTCGAAAGTTTCAATTTTATCAGTCCCTCGAGACGACTTCACGAAGTTTATCTTTTGAAACTTTATCTTGTTCTGAGCTCTTTTGCCCTTTCTCTTTCCTTGATTAGCGTGATTTTGCTTTTGTTGATCAGGAAGTTTTTTATTTCCATATTGTTTCCGAACGTCAGCTGGGATAGGAGCATACTGAGTTGCTACAACTCTTGGACTCGACTTTCCCAAGAACTTACTGGTTGAATCCTCAAACACTTTATCCATCAAGGATTGATTAACATTTTTAATGGGAAAATCTTTATTTGAGTAAACTTTGTCGGAACCAATCAACGTATAAAGCAAGTTCGCGCTTTCACAGGTTTCAACATGAGCTTCAGCAATCTCGACAGAAGCAGTCACACATGGTTTTGCTGGATTCTCGAGAGGTGTGTTTGCTTCTTATGTCACGGTGTTTGACTGCCTAGCTTCGTCCTCATTTGACTCATCATCCGAACTATCACAATCCTCAACAATGAATGGTGGAACTTGATTCTCTACGGCTGTGGAGTCTTTGACATTAGCTGGTTGAGCTTAATTGGCGGATATGTCCTTTTTATATCCGAGCCCAACTGTGAATTCCTCAATGTCTAATGAAACTGACGGCTCAAAGTGAGGCATATCCTCCTCATCAGGCATCTTGGTATAATTGTGTCTGACCGGCGAAGGACACTTATTATACCCAATGCACTTAGAATCCTTTTTCTTTTTTTGTATGCTAATGATGTGATCCAACACATACCGAGAATTGGAATAGCTATCCAACCTAAGCTGGATTGCCTCATTTTCACACTTAGCACAGGCCAATTCCCTTTTTGTTTCCTCGAGCATGGTAATGTAATTATTAATTGCAGTTTGTTTTCTAGAAACAGTTTTCTTTAGCTCGGAAAGATCTGTCTTTAAGGTTTCAATTATGGTATTCCTTTTCATGATTTGTAAGAACCATATTGCCCTCTGTGCATTATGAGAGATCCTTAATCAGTTTTTGATTGTGGATAAATGTCAAGTCATACTTACTTTCCAAATCAGACATTTTAACGCATAACTTAGCACACTTATCACATTTAACAGACTTATTACAAACAGACTTGGAACAAACAGAGTTATCGACACTAACCTGGATGGATTCACCCTCAGACATTAATCCATCTGCCTCAGAATCAACAACCTCCCTCGATGGATATTCAGATCCATCCTCGCTTAAAGTTGTAACATCTTCATCTGAACTACCGCCATTTTTTCTTCGTTTTGACCTCGGCGGCGAGTTTTTTTTTTTTTTTGTTGAAAGGTAAACTTCATTAAAACGCATGCTGCCTCAAACCGAGGCAACCAACAACAACATTACAAATTTACAAATTTACACCTATCAGCCCAAGAGATCGACGCTCTTTTAGACCTCGTATTGTACCACAAAAGCCTAACTTTTTAACCTCACTGATAATGTGGTTGCTGACATTAAACCTTTTGTAATAGAATGGGACAAACATGGAAGTTGTTGAAAATTAGCATGATGGACACATAATTATTGTATGAACAAGAAAGACGTGCAATGTTTTGTTTGACACATAACCCTAAGGATTTGACTTCAGCGTTTCTCTACTAGGATTTCAGGTGAATTTAATAAGTGATTTTATGTATTAAACTGTAACGCTTGGAAATCTTAACTTGAATAAATTTGAATAAAATGCTATGATTTGATGCAGCTCAGTGAAAAGTATCTGATAAGAAGGCAGAAGGACACATAAGCTGGTTCGACCAACAATAATACCTACTAGAAGTCAAAAGAGATTCAACAATATATCTATATCATATACAAATGAAGTAGGAAATTGATATATAAATCACATACAATCAATGGAAAAAGCTGGAAATGATGACAATTGAAATTGGAAACCCGTAAAACACAGCAAATATAATCAACGACCGCTAAAATAATAAGTTAGTTCCAATACGAACAATTAAATATAAGGTATATGTTAACAAACTAACAATCTTTTTCAATTTCGTCTTTGTCTTGCGTTGATGTCACGCGTTTTTCTATATTATTGACCCGGCGGCCAATTGTTTCACGTTCTCTATTATTAAGAACGTGGTTGATGAAGTTAAACCGTTTTGTAGCAGAATGGGACAAACATTCCGTTTTTTGAAAATAAGTATGGTGGATTGTATCACCAATAGAGACCTGCAATGTTTTGTTTGACACGTAACGCTGAGGATTTGACTTGAGTTTTTGTATGTTTGGATTACAGGTCAATTTTTGTGATTTTATGTATTAAACGTTAAGTCTGGAAATTTAACTTATATGATGTTGAATAAAATGCTATGATCTGATGCATCTCAGTGAAAAGTATCGGATTAGATTAGATGGAGAAAGGACACCAAGTCGGTGACCATCATTGACTTGCCAATTTATTATTTACTTCTTGATTTTCAAAAACATTATACATGTATTTAAAACTGATTTTTTTTTGATGATTTAAATCGTACAGGAAAATGGATGGAATTATGGTGATCATGCACAACACATAAGCCGCTTAATTAGACCAACAATAATACCTACTTGAAGTAAAAAGTGATTCAACAATACATCTATATCATATACTAATGAAACATGAAATTGATATATAAATCACATACAATGAAACAATGGGAAAGCTGGAAATGATGACACTCTTAGCAGTAGTTTTAGTGAAGTAAAAATTATACAAGGGATCACAAAAGCAGTTCTCTATGGATGAGGTAGGGAAGGAATAGGAAAGTCCTTGGGCAACTCAGGAATGGTGGGTTTAGGCAGTTCATGGACTTCTGGAACCTTTGGTACTTCGGGTTTTGGAAGAGTTGGAAGCTCTGGCTTTGGAATTTCAGGAAATGTAGGCTTGGGAAGCTCGGGAATGGTGGGCTTTGGAAGCTCAGGAACTTCTGGCTTCTGTACCACGGGGACCTCGGGCTTTGGAACCTCGGGAAGTGTAGGCTTGGGAATCTTAGGAATGGTAGGCTTCGGAAGCTCTGGAACTTCAGGCTTTGGAACCACAGGGACCTCAGGCTTTGGAACCTCGGGAAGAATAGGCTTGGGAATCTCAGGAATGGTAGGCTTTGGAAGCTCTGGAACTTCAGGCTTTGGTACCTCGGGAAGTGTAGGCTTGGGAATCGCCGGAAAAATGGGCTTTGGAAGCTCAGGAAGTGTAGGCTTGGGAATCACAGGAAGTGTCGGCTTTGGAATCTCTGGAAGTGTCGGCTTAGGAAGATCGGGAACCTCCAAAAGATTACGTGCCTCTGCAAAGCGTTTTCCGCCGCCGGTTGATACTAAAGTGACAAACAGCAATATCATGATGAACGAACTAACCTTGTAACAGGCCATTGATGTTATGAAAGGAGGAGATTAGAGCAGTATGAAGCTAGGAAAATATTTTAAGTTGGCTTGAGGATGAATATCCAACCATGTGTTAAGTTGATTTATATAGAGTACGTGGTATGGGGGTAATGGTGATAAGTAGACAAGTTGGTTGAAACTGGTATAGAAATTGGAATGTTAGCTCAACTTCTCACCTGTACATGGTGAGTTGCCCATATATGGTTGAAAAAACGGCATATTAGATTACTTATCTGGCAAGCTTCCGTACAGTTCCTTTGACTTCTGATAGCTAGTCAATTTAAATATATTAACTAATATTGTAACAAGTTGTTTCTGGGTAAAAGGGACATAAATGATAAAGTCAGACTAGTTTTAAGATGCAAGGTTTTCTGGATATTAAATATGTTTATTATGAAACAAATATCAAATTTTCCCATTATTATTTTGCAATATTGTTTTGTGAGTTATGTGTACTATTCAATTATGTACAAGTGCCCATTGCTCTCTGTACAAGTGAATGAAGTAAGAGTAATTTTAACAATTTTGGTAATTTAAAAATAAAAGTCAATGGGTGTATAGGAGAATTAATTACCCCAACTTTCTAAATTACTGTCATACTCTTATTAATATTCATATCATTAACCTTATTTTTAGTAGAAAAACATAAGGATTTAACCTTAATCTATTGTCATATTATAACTTTTTTATTGATATTTTCTTCTGATATTTTCTTAAAACTATTTAGCAAAAAAATAAAAATAAATCTTCACAAATATTTTTCTATCTTTTTTTTTTTTAGTTTTATTGGTCGATGTAAATCTACTTAACCACTAGAGATAGTCTATGTATATCCCACAAGAAATTATACAAACAATTTAGCATATGGAACACATTTATATTATTATTGTTTATTTTTCTTTCTTTAGAGTTTAATAAAAAATACTTTTCTTTCCTTTAAGTGTTAATAACTTTAGTATTCTTTCTTTAGAGTGTCAGTAAAAATACAATATAACTTTTATGATATAGTTTGCATTTTAATAAAACGCTATACCAAGTATTACTATTATAGTAATTATTATTATTATTATTATTTAACTATCATTATTATATACTTTATTGATTTTTACAACATACTAATTATATGGCAATTTAATGTTTGAGATTTGTAAACATGATTTGTAGTTAGATGTTATAAAAGATAGATATTATGCCATTACTTTTCAAAGTCATACATGGATGTCAGTTGTGTCTGATTGAAGAGATGACAAGTTATGAGTTTGCGGGTTGAATGTCCAACACCAACACGACTTGTATATATATATTCATGTTGTATCGCTGCAACGCGCGGGTCGGATTTACTAGTATGGTTTTATTTTCTACCACCAATGTGAAATTTCGATTTTTCTTTTTTAATTTTTAGTGAGGCATTTGCAGCAAGGCATTATTTTCTGAATATTTAATACACATAAAAATTTAATAATTATGTAAACACAGGAATCATTTCCTCTCCAATTGAGAGTGGAAACGATGGTGGCTTATGTATTAATAGGGATAACAACTCGCATTATATTCTGAATATTTAAGACACATAAAAAGTTAATAATTATGTAAACACAAGAATCATTTCCTCTCCAATTGAGAGTGGAAACGATGGTGGCTTATGTATTAATAGGGATAACAACTTTAACAAATAAGAAACGTTGAAAGAAATGGGATAAAGTCACCATTTGAAAGTTTACATGTAATTTAAGAAAAACGATAACCGGAATTTGGGCTGGTCATCGTCATAGTAAATATATATATCTGGAGGTTTTATATAAATGAATTATATTGTTATTTTGATAATTATCTTTAGCAAATATGATTCGTATATACATATTTAGAAGTATTGCGACCCACGAGTCATAGGACAATGGATGTTATAATAATGCAATGGATATGATTCTTGAATATAGGACAATGGATGTTATATTAATGCAATGGATATGATTCTTGAATACATCTTGTTCACGAGACAGATGTTATGCGTGAGACGAATGGACCAAGATTAACGAAATCTTTCTCAACAAAAAAGGTCTCGTTGAACAACTAGTTGGTCATGCCTTTCTCTTCAACATTCAAAGTTCGTTCACTTAGGACTCGACACCATGCATGCTCCAACTCAAACAACACTGATAGATGACTTGACAAAACCTGTCCCCAAATCATCCTTGTCCCGCCACACAATTGTGGCACCCCCAAATGCTCCTACTGGACAACATTCTTATAGAAGTGTTGTGGTCAAAACTAGACCGTTTATCGTGTGTGGTTTGATGAGCACGATCGATCATCACCCATCGTAAAGAATACCATTGAGGTATATTGGTTAGTTCTAATACAAACCATTAAGTACAAGGTATCTTAACAAACTAACAATCTTTTTCCATTTCGTCATCATCTTGCATGACCCGCATTTTTTCTTAGTATTGACCTTGGCGGCGAATTGTTGTGTAAGTGCACATTCTAGCCTATATATATAGGTGTGTAGATTAGAATGAGGGCATCCATCTGAGTGAGAATCCATCTGTGTGATAAGCTTTGTGCAAATTCTCACAACCCTAGAAATTACTCAACATCGTGTGCACATTCTAGAGAGAGAGAGTGACTATATGTTAGAGAGAGAGGTTTAGATCTTTGTGATCTAAACCAGCTTGTAGATGATGTATACTTTTTTGATTTGTAATCTGTGATGACTGGTTCAATAATAAAGAGATTCATCTTCTACATCTTTCTATCTTTTATGTTTTTGATATCTTCTACGTCTTGAATCAAGTGCAATGTTGACGTTCGTCATCCATCTAGTGCTTTAACAGTGGTATCAAAGCATGGTTACTGATTCGGAATGGTCTAACCGCCTTCCGAATCCCCATTGCTCTTGATTTGATGTTTGTTTCCACCAAACATCATGGAGACGTGAAGATTATGTAGAAAACTTGAAGATTTTGAAGTTGTTCGTCGATTGAGATGTTTTCTTGTTTTCCAAGATTGTTTCAGATCTGTGGTTTGATCTGAAAAAGGTATAGTCTGACTTTATTTAAGTGTTAAAAGCATTTTTGTCCATGTTTGTTTACTTGTGTATAGTCACACATGGGAAACCATCAGGAAGAATCATTATCCATCACATTCAATCATATCTATGGTGAACAACTTTGTGCAAGCTCATACAAACCCTAAGGAATTAAAGAGAGATAGAGTGACTATGAGTTAGTGAGAGAGTTTAGATCTTTGTGATCTAAACTAGCTTGTAGATGATGTATACCCTTTCGGTATGTAATTTGTGATGACTGATTCATTAATAAAGGGTTTCATTTCCTACATCTTTCTATCTTTTATGTTTTTGATATTTTCTATGTCTTGAATCAAGTGCAATGTTTGTCATCTATCCGGTGCTTTCTGTTGGTGCACTTGTGTCTGTACTTTGTCTGTATTCGGTCTCGATGTAAAACGATGTCTATGTTAGTCTTGTAAGTTTGACCAAGTCAACTATCCTCCTAGTTTGACTTGGCCAAACAGTTAGTTTATGAATGTAATATGTCTGGCTCGTAGGATGACTCATCGAAGGATAGTGAGATCCTTCGATGAGATCGAAAGATGAACCTTCGATGGATAGACCTCGATAGATAGTCCTTCGAGGTCACTGTGAACCCTTCGATGGAAGTCTGATCGAAAGATGATCTTTCGATCAGTATTCCTGATCCTTAGACAGGTTTAACATCGATAGATGATCCTTCGAGACATCTATCGGATCCTTCGGACAGACCTGCTGTGTTCGGGTATATATACCCATGCAGTGTGTTCATTTCAGTTAGATATATGCACACAGACAGAAAGATAGACTCGAGAGATAGAGAGAGTTTTCTGTCAAGAACACACACACATTAGAGAGTTTGCAATACTGATTTGTAAACATTGTGCTTGTAACCGGAACCTTCATTCGCATTAATACAAGTGGTGTTAATCGGTGAACCTTGTGTGTTTTGTGTTTATACTTGTCTCAACTCGGTTGCACTCTAGCTTGGATTCCGCACTCGCTAGTGTGTTAATATAACAAGGTTAAGGTTTAACCTCATCCTCCACGAGGGACCAACAAGTGGTATCACAGCCGTGGCTCTTTACCTTGTTAAAACCGGGTTTTGTTCAAGTCTTGGTGTGTTTGGACACTTGGTTTAGCTCGCGTTCTTAGTGTTTTTCTTGGATTTCTTGGCATAAAAACGTGTTCTAAACCAACCGGGAGTGTTTAAAAGCGGGTTGGGTAACTTAAAGCTTGTTTTTAAGATATTTGGTGATTTCCGGCCAAGATTCCGGTTATCTCCGGTGACCGGACCTTCTGGATAAGGTTTGCCATTTTGGGCATATTTTATTTGAAAATCAAAGTTGGTAGAAAGGTAGTGTCAGAACATCCCTTCTGCCGAAAGTTGGTTCACCAACCAATCACCTTTTCACCTACCCGTCAACCTTGTGTCAGCTGTGTCAGAAGCGATCGAAGGATACCTTTCGATATCGAAAGATCATCTTTCGACCAAGGAAGGCTCGATAGATAATCATCTTTCGACCCATCCTTCGCAGTCAGAGACTTATCCTTCGGTCAAGGGAATCTTTTCGAAGGATACATTTTCGAAAGATAAGGATCTTTCATTGTGAATCTTTCGAGATCAGTGTTCGAAAGATAAGGATCTTTCATTGTGAATCTTTCGAAATAATTGTTCGAAAGATAAGGATCTTTCATTGTGAATCTTTCGAAGTCTTTCGAAGTCTTTGCTCGAAACTCAACAGTGATCTTTCGAACACTGTTGATCATTCGAACAAGTCTTGATCCTTCGTACAAGTCTTGATCTTTCTATTGTTGTCTGTTTGAATTTAACAGTTTGTGTTTGTGAAGGCTTCAAATTAGTATCTCATCAAAATGAGTTGTACAAGTCCTTGGGACTGGAGCATTGACTCACAATCTAGTCAAGAGCTAACCTCTGCTGCAGCTTGGGCGAAAAGTATGTTTCCACCGCCATCAATCAGTCCAAGTCAATGGGCATTGGTATCCAATCAAAGTCAAAGCATCCAAAATCTTTTGATTAGTGAAAGCGAAACGGGCAGCAACAATCGTCCACCAAAGTTGAACCATATGAACGACTTTCCATCATGGAAAAACCGCTTTCACACGTATGTTCAAGGGCAAAGCACCGATCTTTGGACGTGTTTCATCAATGCATTCAATGCTAATCTTGAGGTTGCGGCGTCCACTTCAGAAGGTTATGCTAACATGCTGGAAAATGACAAGAAGGCTTATGAATTGGAGAAAAAGGCCTTTGCTACACTTACACAAGCACTCAACAAAGATATCTATCATCAGTTCTCCTATTGCAAGACCACGAAAACATTGTGGGATGCCTTAGTTGCAAGAGGAGAAGGCAATGCAGCTACTCGAAAGTCTCGTCATGATTTGTTGAAGAAAGAGTTTGAATCGTTTCAGTTTTTGGAAAACGAAACTCTAAATGATATGACAACACGGTTCTATCATCTGATTAGTGAAATGTGTGCTTATGGGGTTGTATCTACTCAACAAGACATGGTGAATAGGTTTGCTGACGCTTTACCTCCAAAATGGAGTTCTTTTATTGAGTTGTTGAAGCACACTGGAACCCTAGACACGGTTAACATCTATGAGTTTATTCAGAAGCTGGAACATAAAAATGATGAAGAAATCAGGAAAGCAAAGCGTGCTCCCGCTCCTCAGAATACAGAAATGTACCTTCCGCTGCAGCTCAGCAACCTAAACTGCAAACTGCATTTGTGTCTAACACAAGTTCTCTTCTGTTTCCTCAATCAACTGCTGCTCCGGCTTTTGATCCAAGGTCTTACATTCCCGTCCCAACACAACCACAAGTCCAACCTCCACAACAACAACAGCAGGCTCACTATACAAACAATCCTCAACCTCAAAACTCTAACACAATCCGAGTCGATAATTCAAATCTTTCACACCTCAGCATTGAAGTTGCTAAGGAGCATATGGAAATTATCAATACAATGGTCAGTGCTTACTGTGGTTTGGTAGCAGGTCAGCTTGGAAACATCAACATGACCAATGAAGATTATCAACAGATCGACAAGGAAGAAATGGAGTTGATGGATATTAAGTGGGCTTTTGCAAGTGCAGTTAGAAGGGCCAAAGACTTCATGGCTCGTACTGGTAGAACTTCGTTGGAAGGAAAGAAAGATACGAAGTATGGGTTTGACATTAATGCCGTAACATGCTTCAATTGTGGTAATAAAGGGCACTTCAAACGAGAGTGCACTCGACCAACAAAACAAGGCAATCACAACCCTTTCAGAAACCAGATGAGTACTACAAATGTGAATGCCCAGCAAGAAAACCGTGAAAGGAGGATGGTGGCAGTTAATAACAATCAGGGCCAGCCTGGAACTTCAAATCCCAATCGGGCTTTGGCTGTTCAAGCTGATGAGGGATGTGACTGGTCTGTGCAGTTTGGTGAAGATGATCAGAGAAGTGGAACAACTTGTTATGCAAAGATCATCGAGCATGTTCATAAAGAAGAGTCCTCTGGAAGTGATGACAGTTCTGGTTATTCTGGAAGTTCTGGTGAAGAAGGCTCTGTTTCTGGGGATAATCACTCAGAGTCTGATGTGAAGGAGGAAGGAGGTGATGATATTCAAGATCTACTGAATGAAGCTGATGAGCTTAAATGTCAGAAATCAATTCTGATTAGGAAGGCGGCTACTGCATCAAAGGAAATGGAGAAGTTATTTTCTGAAGATGGAGCTTTTTCTTTTCAAACTGCCTTTATGGCAAACTTTTCAGCCTCTTCTAGTCAGGTAAATTCTGAACCTCCTGCTCCTAGTGTTTGTAAATCATGTGCTGATATGAAGCTTGAATCAGAAAAGCTTCATAGTCATAATCAGAATTTGGTTATTGAACTGTCGAAATGCAAAGAGGCGAACATGGCTTTAATCGGAATGAAAAAGAATTTAAATCAGTAATTGAAACATTAAAGAAAAATGTGTCCGAAGTGAACAAAGTAGTTTACCACAAGCAAGTAAGTATAAATGAATACATTAACATTGTGGAAGAAACTAAGAAGCAATTAGCCATTGCCCAATGCGAGCATGATGCGATCAAACAAAAATTGGAGAGTTATTCTAACTCCCAATTTGTGCTTGATCACATCATCGATGTTCAACAACCGAAGGGAAATCAGAAAGGCATAGGGTATAAGAAATGTCTGCCCCCCTTGATGAACAATTATACCAAGATGCCTGATGAAGAGGAAATGCCTCGGTATGAACCCAGTGTGCCTCTTGATGTTGAGGAATTTGCTACTGGCCTAGGGTTCAAACCGGACAATTCTTCAAACACATCCTCTAAGCAACAAGAAACTTCATCATCCATGAAGCAAAGTCCTCCAATTATCGAGGACTATGAGACATCGGATGATGAATCAGAAGTGGATGTAGGTGATCAGGATAAATCACTTAACAAGATGAAAGGAGTAGTTATTCCACGAGAGAATCACATTCTTTGTGATCCTGATACTCCTGATGTCCCATCTGTTAAGAAGCAAGTGATTGATCCTGTCAAAGTTGATAAGACATGTGTGTCTACTGTTAAAAGCAGTAATGTGTTGTATACATTGGTTGGAGACAATAAAATCTACTCAGATCACGTTTTCCCAATTAAAAATGTAAATCAATCTTTGATTGATAAAGTCTTTGAAGACAACACAAACAAATTTTTGGGAAAAACACTTCCGGGAATTGTGGTAACACAATGTGATCCAATTCCTAAGGCTGAGATTAGAAAACAGTTTGGTAATCAAAAATCTTCAACCACTCAACAACCTAGTGCTTCTAATGGTAAACAACCAGCCAAACGAGCTCAAAAGCATAAGGTCTCGCAGATGAAATCTGAAACGAAAGGAGCTCGATTACATAAGAAGGCAAAAGATGTCAAGTTCGTGTCATCCAAGGGTACTGATAAGATTGAAACTTTTGAAAACAAATCTAACACTGATTTTGTAAAACAAGTGACAATCTTAAAACGTAACAGTGATAACAATTACACTCAACGCACAAATGGGTGTGATGAAAAGGCTAGTACCTCGGGTTCCACGAGTTCGACATCTTGTGGTCAATCAAGTTCTCCTAAATTTGTTGAAAGGAGAACATGTTTTAAATTTGGAGAAATTGGGCACATCATCAAAAACTGCCCAAATGCTCCAAAGAATAAATTTGTTGAGAAAGCTCCACCTGAAACAGTTCATCCTCAACGTCGGTCAGTTTCACCTAAACATGATAAACGAACTGTAAAAGAACAAGAAACTAAACAACGACGTAAGAACATGAAAACTGTTGAAAAAGCTTTGAAATCTGAAGTTAAAACAGTTCAAAGGGAATCAAGTCTGTCACAACCTGTAAAACCAGAATCTTCAAAAACTGGTAGGCAAAAACGAACTTGGTTACCTAAGGCGAGTGACAATTCAGGGGGAGCAGTTGTTCTTGAAAACCATCAAGAGATTGATATCACATTTCGTGATGCTCAGGGACGACCCAAGACCACTAAGGCTTGTGTCCCCATTCTCAACTGATGTTTTTAAATGACATGTGCAGGATGTTCTAGGAGGAACTATTAACAGTCACTGGATTGTTGATAGTGGAGCATCCAGGCACATGACTGGCGACTTACGGCTCCTATACGACGTGAGAAACATTAGAGGAGGGTATGTTGCTTTTGCGGGAGACAAAGGCGGATTCATCACTGGAGAGGGAAGTATCTCAAATGGTTTTGTGTGCTTCGATAAGATCAATTATGTTAAGCAAATTGATCATAATATTCTCAGTGTGTCGCAAATCTGCGATAAAAAATTCTCAGTGCATTTTGATGATGCCGGCTGCTATGTGCTGAAACCTGGATTCAAAATTCCACAAGAATGGATTCTCTTATCGGCTCCGAGAGTTAATGATCTTTATATTCTCGACATGAGCCAAGCAATTACAACATCTGCACAAGTCACTTGCTTTGTCTCGAAAGCCACGGAAAAGGAGTCTATATCTTGGCACAGAAGAATGGGACACATTCACTTGAGAAAGATGAACCATTTGGTGAAAAATAATCTTGTGAATGGTGTGCCTGTGAGAAGTTTTCATTTACAAGATATCTGTGTCTCTTGCCAAAAAGGGAAGCAAACAAAGAAGTCTCACCCTTTGAAGAAAATCAACACTGTCAGCATGCCTCTCGAACGTCTTCATATGGATCTTTTTGGACCTATGAAGCACAAGACAACATTCGGAGATGCTTATTGTCTAGTTGTTACTGATGATTATTCTAGATTTTCTTGGGTATCCTTCATGGCACACAAGAGTCAAACTCCTGGCATCCTCAAGGATCTTCTTACAATGTTGGAGAATCTCTATTCGTTGAAAGTGAAGAGGATCCGAAGCGACAATGGAACCGAATTCAAGAATCAAGTTATGGATGAGCTTTGTACTTCTAAAGGCATTCTTCATGAGTACAATTCTCGTTATACTCCACAACAAAATGGTGTCGCGGAGAGGAAGAATCGGACGATTATAGAAACTGCAAGAACAATGTTAGTAGAGTCGGAACTCCCTATTCAATTCTGGGGGGAGGCTGTATCGGCTGCATGCTACACGTTAAACAGAGTTCTAACAATAAAGAGACATGGCAAAACTTGCTTCGAACTCCTTCAGAAAAGGAAACCGGATCTTTCTTACCTAGAACCGTTTGGTGCTCCATGTACTATGATTGAGCCGGATGGAAAGTTTGGAGCAAGAGCTATCGAGGGTTTCTTCCTTGGATATGCTACTCCGAATTTTCGTGTTTGGAATCTGGCTACCAAAAAGATTGAGCTATGGAGTGAAGTGAGGGTTCAAAGGTACACGAGTCCTGTTAGGGCTCCGGGTGATCCGTGGATGTTCGATTATGATGGGCTATTTGACTCCTTCAATCTGCCAACCTTTGACGAAGAGTCAGCAGCGGCTAGGATGTTGTTGGAAAGTGACAATGCTGCTGTCTCGCCTTTGGTTAGACCTATTGTTGTTGACCCACAAGCTTCTTCGTCTGTCAACAATATGGTTCAAAATGAGGTTTATGAAGATGCTGCTGATTATAATGATTCTTCTGAATATGATGAATATCATGATGCAGCTGAAGGATCTTCGGCTCCAGTTGCTCCTGTTCAAGGTGCCTCCGTTGATACACCTCATATGCAGAATGTAGACACTGCTGAAGGGAATGCATCCACCTCTACACACATTCCTGGTGTGGAGTTGGTTGTTGATCTTAATCTTAATAATTTGGGTATCAATGCACGTGTACCAGAAAATCCTGGAATGAGGATTCATGATACCCACCCCCAGCAGAATATTATAGGAGATGTCCATCGCGGTGTGCAGACGCGTAATCAGCTGAGAAACAACCGGAATGCTGGTTTGTATTCAGCTATAAGAGAATCTGGTCAACAAAATGACTGGTCCTTCGCGTGTTACGTGTCACAAGAAGAACCAAAATCGTGGAAAGAAGCGTTGAAAGATAGTGCTTGGGTTGAAGCCATGCAGGAAGAATTGCAGCAATTTCAAAAGCTTGGTGTTTGGAAGCTTGTTGAAAGACCTGAGAATTACAAGAAAATCGGCACTCGATGGGTTTTCAAATGCAAGAAAGACGACCGTGGAGTGGTTATTCGAAACAAAGCACGTTTAGTCGTTCAAGGTTTTCGACAGATAGAGGGAATCGACTACAACGAAGTCTATGCACCTGTTGCACGCCTGGAAGCTATTCGGATCTTTCTGGCTTATGCCTCATCCAAAGGATTCAAGGTTTACCAGATGGACGTGAAAAGTGCATTCTTACATGGTGTGGTTGAAGAAGAGGTGTACGTCGAACAACCCCCAGGTTTTGAAGATCCTGTCCATCCCGATCGGGTT
This sequence comes from Helianthus annuus, assembly GCF_002127325.2. Taxonomy (NCBI): domain Eukaryota; kingdom Viridiplantae; phylum Streptophyta; class Magnoliopsida; order Asterales; family Asteraceae; genus Helianthus; species Helianthus annuus. The sequence continues at coordinate 140,724,417 of NC_035434.2, forward strand.
TGGTTGCTCAACAAAGCTCTCTATGGTCTTCATCAAGCACCGCGAGCTTGGTATGCAACCTTATCTACATATCTGCTGGAGAACGGTTTTCGAAGAGGTCTTATCGATTGTACTCTCTTCATCAAAGAACAAGATGGAGATCTTCTTCTGGTTCAGGTATATGTTGATGATATTATTTTTGGTTCTACTAATGATGTCTTGTGTAGGAATTTCGAGCGCATTATGCAGGATAAATTCGAGATGAGTGCTATGGGGGAAATGACCTTTTTCTTGGGCCTACAAGTGCAACAAACTGAGTCTGGGATATTCATCCATCAGACTAAATATGTTGGTGACATCTTGAGCCGGTTCCAGATGTCTGATGCAACGCTCATTGGTACCCCATTGCCAACTAATCACGGAATTACTCCTGACTTGAAGGGTGAAGCTGTTAGTCCTTCATACTACCGCGCAATGATCGGATCTCTTATGTACCTCACAGCATCAAGGCCAGACATAATGTACCCAACGTGCCTGCTTGCCAGATATCAAGTCAACCCGAAGGCCTCACATCTTGCAGCTGTAAAAAGGATTTTTCGTTATTTGAAGGGTTACCCTGACACCGGTCTATGGTACCCTAGGGATAATAACTTTGACTTGGTCGCATTCAGTGATTCTGATCATGGCGGATGCAAAATCGACGGCAAATCCACAACGGCTGGATGTCAGTTTTTAGGAAATCGCCTAGTCACATGGCAGTGCAAGAAGCAGACGTGCGTCGCTACATCAACATGCGAAGATGAATACATTGCTGCCACAAGTTGTTGCTCCCAAGTTCTTTGGATCCAACAACAATTGCGGTACTACGGTTTTGAATTCCTAACTACTCCTATTTACGTTGATAATTCTGCTGCATTACAGATCACTAGAAATCCTGTGCAGCACTCAAAGACCAAACACATCGACATCAAATATCACTTCATACGTGATTGCTTTGAGAAAAGGCTAATCGATGTTGTTAAGGTCCACACCGATGACCAACGTGCCGACCTTTTTACCAAAGCTTTTGACAAATCTAGATTTGACTTTTTATTATTGGTAAACGGCATTAAGGTCAAGCAAGAGTAAACCAACATCGGAAAATCATTTTTGTAAATATCTTTGTGTCTTTTAAATTTATCTTAGTTTATTGATTTTAGGGGGAGTAAATCCAAAAATCGGAAAATACAAAAACATCGAAAAATTTCAAAAACACAAAAACAATAGAAAAACAAAAATGAGTTTCCTGGCGAGCAAAAGAGAAAATGATAGTACATCAGTGGTCTATTCAAACCTCTTTAAACCTTAAATGAAAAACGATAAGCAGCTCTATATAAGATGTATCGGTAGGCTCACAATCATTTTAAAGTGTGCAGGGTGATATAAACTTAAATCGACTGAAGACCAGGTGGGAACCATTCATTGGCATATGGTCTTAGTACCGAAATTTCGTTTGATAGATTGCCGAGGTTCTGAGATATTCGGTCTTTATGCTGCTTATCATCTGGGTATCATGGTTGTATCTTTTACCGAAAAATAACGGGGACGCAAGTCTAGATCTTCCATGATACTATACATACGTGTACATATTACATACTGCATTCGACCTCAATAAGTGATAAACAATCACATGTCCATATCAAATAAGTGATAAAATATCACATTTATCCGGGAGTCAAGTTCGTCTCTCTGCTGTACGAAAGTACTGACCTGTTCACGGACTTGCTCCTGTGCCCTCATGCATATGAAAATCAAGTTCCTCATCAATAAGTGATTATATCACATAGGGCTTGTTTTCAAATCAAAATAAGTGAGTATCTCACATCATATACGGTCAAACAGATGATAATCGGTATACTCACCGGTAAGATGAACCCTCGTGCATACCTTGATACGGGAATGTGTCGTGATGTGGATGAACACCGGTCGGTAAGTATAAATCATACCTTAACGTATCCCCTCGCCATGATTACATCTGATAAGTTGAGCTTAAGTGGACAACAATACCGATATTTGTTATAGGATGCTTATCTTAATGTTAACTAATTGAACAACAAGAGTGTTTTGGCATGACCGTACACTGATATGATTCTCTTAGAAACTCGCAAAAAGAATGTCTGTATATATTTATTTACTGCTTAACTTTTATTGTCTTATTTTTAAACAGTTTTGTCGTTTGGTGCATATCAGCACGACATTAGCGGTGATGTCGTTTGATAACACTCAAAGGATATTAAAATTGTTGTCTTTTAATTTCAAAAATACCAAAAAGATTTTAGGTGAGTTTTAATATAAACTTTGTAAAAGCCAAAAAGATTTTATTTCTACTTTATTTTCGATCGTACGATGTTGGAGCTCGAGTCTTCGTTACCTGAAACCTGAACGAAAACCGAATTGACTAAGTCTTCATAAACGGTCGAAATTTGCAAGTTTTGAAAGTTAAATCTAAAATTGAGAAATTTATAAAACTTTCAAACTGTCGGACGGTGTTTGATTGTGACATGGTCATTCGTGTGTCATTTGTTTATACTAACTATTCCAAGCAGTTGTTCTCATTACGCGTTTAGATTTCTTGCATGTGCAGATTCTAAAGGCTAGGAGAACATGGTCGATGACAAGCTTTGGAATGAAGACACGACATGAAGGCACTCAAAAGATGAAGATGATCGAGTTGCCGCGGACCATCATCAACACCACAAGGATCTTAAGCTTTAAAGATCAAGTCATTCACAAGCATAACTCAAGGGGGAGCTTATGATAAGGGGGAGTTTGTCAACACACTTCCTACATGATACGGGTAGTTTGTTGATACACTCTCTGCTTTCAAGACGTGAAAACTTTGCAGATCCTCCGACTTTGATGACTTGAAAGGACATCAGAGTCTCGAAGACATGAAGATCAACAATGATCAAGATCGAGACAAATCTGCACCCATCGAAGATCGAGACAAAGCTACAGCCAAGGGGGAGTTTGTTGGTGCACTTGTGTCTGTACTTTGTCTGTATTCGGTCTCGATGTAAAACGATGTCTATGTTAGTCTTGTAAGTTTGACCAAGTCAACTATCCTCCTAGTTTGACTTGGCCAAACAGTTAGTTTATGAATGTAATATGTCTGGCTCGTAGGATGACTCATCGAAGGATAGTGAGATCCTTCGATGAGATCGAAAGATGAACCTTCGATGGATAGACCTCGATAGATAGTCCTTCGAGGTCACTGTGAACCCTTCGATGGAAGTCTGATCGAAAGATTATCTTTCGATCAGTATTCCTGATCCTTAGACAGGTTTAACATCGACAGATGATCCTTCGAGACATCTATCGGATCCTTCGGACAGACCTGCTGTGTTCGGGTATATATACCCATGCAGTGTGTTCATTTCAGTTAGACATATGCACACAGACAGAAAGATAGACTCGAGAGATAGAGAGAGTTTTCTGTCAAGAACACACACACACATTAGAGAGTTTGCAATACTGATTTGTAAACATTGTGCTTGTAACCGGAACCTTCATTCGCATTAATACAAGTGGTGTTAATCGGTGAACCTTGTGTGTTTTGTGTTTATACTTGTCTCAACTCGGTTGCACTCTAGCTTGGATTCCGCACTCGCTAGTGTGTTAATATAACAAGGTTAAGGTTTAACCTCATCCTCCACGAGGGACCTACACTTTCACACATATTTTTGTCGCTAGCTCACTTTTTGACAAATTTATTTCACACCGACTTTTTTGTCGGAAATTTGTGGGTAATGCCAGTTTTTCAAAGATTTGCTATAAATTTGCTTGTCACAAAGGTGGCCGTTTTCTAGTAGTGTAATAATAGTCAAACTCCCTTGAGGTATATAAGTTAATTCTAATACAAACCATTAAGTACAAGGCATATTAACAAATTAACAATCTTTTTCAATTTCGTCATCTTCTTGCGTCGACGACCCACATTTCTTCTTAGTATTGACCTCGGTGGCGAGTTGTTGAATGTTTTCAGTCATTAAGAATGTGGTTTTGGACATTAAACCTTTTTGTAATTATTGTATGACCAAGAAAGACGTACAATGTTTAGTTTGACACTTAACCCTAAGGATTTGACTTGAGCGTTTCTCTACTAGGATTGCAGGTGAATTTAATTAGTGATTTTATGTATTAACTGCAACGCATGGAAATCTTAACTTGAATAAATTTGGATAAAATGCTATGATTTGATCTAACTCAGTGAAAAATATCTGATAAGAAGACACAAGCTAAGCAATTAAGTCAGTGTCCATCTGAAACTAATAAGTTAAAAGTATCCGATAAGAAGCACAAGGACACATAAGCTGCTTCGACCAACAATAATACCAACTAGAATTCAAAAGTGTTATGCACTTTTGTATGGATGTGGCTCGGTTTGGTTTGGTTCGGTTCGTGACCGACGTCGCGGCATTCCTCAGTTGTGCAACTAGAAGAACGACACACGAAATACGAAGACACGAGAATGACACGATAGAAGGATGATGAAATCATGATGACATCATCATGATGTCATCATGACATCAATATACTACATCTAAATAGGATAGGAAATAAACTTAGTGTACACATTGAAATAGGAGCTGCTTGAACATATATATATATATATCTATATATATTATAGAGAGAGAGAGAGAGAGAGAAAGTGTACTGTACAATATCCCTTAACGTACATTACATGCAATATAGTGAAATCGCATGTTATAAAATAGCATAGATGAAATCGCATGTGATAATTTTGATGAAATCGCATGTTTGTTTTTTGTAACAATTTCGCATGTGATAATTTTGATGAAATCGCATGTTGGTTTTTTGTAACAATTTCGCATGTGGTAATTTTGATGAAATCGCATGTTAAAAAACCAACATGCGGAATTGTTAAAAAAACAACATGCGATTTCAATGTGGGATGAAGATTTGACGGCTGAGATGATTACGTACGTAATGTACGTAATGTACGATAAGGGCATTTGTACGTTAACCTAACCATATATATATATATATATATATATACATATAATGTAAGTATCTATAGAAAACCCACTTTAATTTAGAAAACCCGGGAAACTCAAAGCTCCCGATGTTTTTTTTTTCTTGAAAAAATTTACAATGTTATATACATGTTTTTAAGGGTTTTGGGCAAAAAAAAATCAAAAAAGCGCCGAGTAGATATTTTAAAAAAAATAAACAAGTTTTGGTGTAACACATGTTACAAATATGTCAGATGAATGTAACATGTATTACACCAAAACTTGTTTATTTTTTTAAAAAATATCTACTCGGCGCTTTTTTGATTTTTTTTTTTTTTTGCCCAAAACCCTTAAAAACATGTATATAACATGTGTAAATTTTTCAAGAATAAAAAACATCGGGAGCTTTGAGTTTCCCGGGTTTTCTAAATTAAAGTGGGTTTTCTATACATCTTTCCCCCATATATATATATATATATAAAATCGAAATAAGAGGTGGATGCACTAATGGACAAGGATTGAAATAGACTTTTCTTAGAAAGTCTATTTCGATTATCTATAAAGGTATTTGGATGTCCTACATGTATTTCAATCGGTTTCGCTTAGACTTTTCTTAGAAAGTCTATTTCGATTATCTATAAATGTATTTCGGTGGATTATATACATGCCTATTTTGATGTATTCAAAAGGTATTTGGATGTCCTACATGTATTTCGATGGGTTTGGTTTATTTGCCTTGTGTTTGAGTATAAATACCAGTACTGTTTTAGCACAGAGAGCACAGCTCAAAGAGTTTGAGAGCATATTTTGTAAAACGTTGTATTGTTACTTTGCTGAAAGTAATTCCATTGAGCTTTAAAGTGATATTCATCTTGGTATTGATAGTATTCTTGCTTGATTTACATACAAACTTGAATTCCGCACTTGTTTGTGTGTTCAACAACAAGGAATAGGTTTCTCTAAGATCTTCCATTTTAGGGACCAACAAGTGGTATTAGAGCCTTGGCTCATTTCCTTGTTGAAAATCTAGCATATTTGAGGGATTTGGGTGGTTTTGAGTGATATTTGAAGAGTTTTAATGAGTTTTAGAGTTTAAAATTTGAACTCCATATTTCTATTTCTGGTGACAAATTTGGCCGTATTTTCTTGCCGGAATAGTACTTTCCAATGAAGGGGTCTTATTGGTTGACCTGCAAGGCCGGGTGGAGCAGTAGTGTACCAATTTGTCTTATCTGCATATCTTAGTTTATGTCTTCTTCTTATTTCGAAACATACACCAATTTCTATTTTGATCAGATCAAAAGAAATATATTGTCTTGAAATACACAGACCATTTTCTTGTTTTCGAAATACACAACCAATATTCTTGTTTTGAAATACAAAACCCAATTTTTTTGAATAACAATTCCTATTTTTGGAACAAAAATAACAATTCCTATTTCAAAACTGCAAACAAGGTTTATACATCCACATCTATTTTGACTCCATTCATTCCATTCCCATATTTTTATTTGGATTTCAAAAAATTAAGAAATAAATAAATTAATACTTGTTTTGAAAATTGTCACCTCTGTTTCGAACCAACATTATTTCAATCCACCAAGTACCATCCTTTTCAAAACATTAATTGTTATTTCGAAAATCATTTTCCTATTTCGAACCAAGCCCATCCTTCTTATTTCAAAATACTCTTTTAATACCACCTCATATTATACACACATCTTTCTTATTTCGTTACACATCCTATTTCGATATCTTTGTACTTTTGTTACCACACTAAGTTTCAAGTAGCTTCCCAACTTCTTTGTTATTTGAATTAAAATGAGTACACATCTTTGGGGTACGGGCAATACTCAGAGAATACCGTTTTGGGAGGAACCACCCAAGGCATCCACGATGTTCTCGGAAAACCAATGGGCATTCGTTGCTAATCAAAATCAAAGCATTCAGAGTTTATTGATAAGTGACAATGAGACCAGAAGCGGGAATCGTCCACCAAAGCTTTTTAATATAAATGATTGCCTAGTTGGATAGGTATATTTCAAACATACGTTCTTTGGCAGAATATAGAGTTATGGCCTTGTTTTATTAACCCTCTCAGTCCATCGATTTTGGTTTCCAAATAGGTTTTTATTTTTCATTTTTAATAGTTGGTTTAACAGATTGTGTTTGGACTGTGACAACTCGAAATCTAGAACCTTTCGTTGTAACTTGCTTGTACGTTATGTGACTAGTTAAAATGATAACGTGAACTTTTATGTGCTTTGTTTTGTGTGCATTGTATGTATATATGTATGTGTGTTATATGTGAACCGAGAACCCGACACGAAACAACAAGGAACCCGACTCGAGACCATGAGGTCTCGAGTGACTAGTAATCGGTTTTGGGCCTTGGGCCGAGAACCTTTGGCCGGTTGGGCCTTTGGGCCGTAAACCCTTAGCCGAAACCCATAGGGTGCACACACTTGGAACTTTGACTATAAATACACTACCTTAGTTAGTGTTACCATTTTGTTGAACATTACAACACACACTCTCCTACTTCTCTCTCTCACCTAAACTCTAGAACACAAACACACTCCACCATTCTTGGATCTTTGGACTTGGATCGGCTCACACACACACCCGGTTGGAAGCCTTTCACACACCCTCGAAACCCATAACCGGTTAGTGTTCTTAATGCTTTGTTAAATGTTAGTGTGTTTATGTTATGTTTGTAAGATGAGATTATGTGACAATATGTTAAGATGAGTTATACATAATGTTTTGAAAAGAAATCGGTTCATGAATGTTTCTTGTTATGAGTGGAACTATACATATTTGATGTTGAAAATGGGTTCATGGTATGACAAAAAGGTGAATGATGATATTGGTTGCATTTGGGTTTGATCCGAAAAGTTTGGGTATTTATACTAAGAAAAATCGGCTAATAAATATGGTTGTCAAGTAGGATGCATGCTAGTAAATTGTATCTTGATAGTTGTTCATGATTTTGGGTGAATAAGTGTTGTTTATGTTATGAAGAACTTGAATATATGCTTTGAATGTATGAAGAACACTTTGAATGATAGTTGAAGATTGAAAACCCTTGTGATTTTGATCCATCTTTGACTAATAACCTGATTAGGAAATATGTTAGTGGAATTCTATTGGTTATTTCCGGATTTGGGCCTGATTATACTGTACCATTAATCTGACCATCTGCATCAACACGTGAACTTGAAAACGACTGTTACCGACTCGCAATCACCCGGTTACGACTCGCAACCACAGCGTGATGACTCGAGACCACGCGGTTGCGACTCGCAACCATAACAGGACAAGCCGAAACCACAGGTTACGAGTCCCGTTGCGACTCGAGACCTCAGCATGATGAATCGAAACCATGGTTGCGACACCAGTTGCGACTCGCAACCATCCATGATCAACACACAGCATGACTCGAGACCATGCTTGCGAGTCCGGTTGCGACTCGAGACCACACTTTTGGGCCTTAGTTAATGGGCCAGACTGATGGGCTTCTGTGTTAACTGCTTTTACGTGTTTGGGCCTAAGTAGTTGGGCTGAACTTGTGAACCGTATGTGCTTCTATTGACTGTTAACTGTTACTGCTAAACGTGCTTGCCAAACGTGTTGAACATTTGTACACTACTTGGTTCGAATCTGATTATACGTGATATCCGTGTTAGGACGTTATTGACTACTTGCGACTTGATTGACTTTCTGTGTTTGACTGCCGAGCAAACCAAGGTGAGTTCACACCCTTTACAAAGCATGGGATTCCCTGGGTTGGGAACGGGGTTAAGGAACGTGGTTCCTCGTCTACCTTGGGTAGGACGTCAGTGGTTCAGGAATGTGATTCCTCGTCCGGATGGACGGATAAACGTACTAGACTAAAACTCTATCACGAAGTCCCTCCTTTTTGTATCGACTAATCGCCGGGCCAATGGCGAGCGGGTCATTAGTTAGATAGCGCTATTTAGGTCTGACAAGCCTCACACCGTGCCGCAGAGGACGGGCGTGAACTAATGGATCTGGGGCACGTCAATGATGATAGACATTGATGTTTTCAGGGCACATAAACATGACTACAGTCAGCAATCGATACGGTAACGAGTCTAGTATACACATGGGGTAGCCCCCACGGCTGGAGAGCCAGATGATGTACATGGGGTAGCCCCCACGGCCGAAATGCCTGATAACTACATGGGGTAGCCCCCACGGCCGGAGTGCCGGAGTAACTGGGAACGAATTGGTCACGTTTTTAAAACTATGGGGTAACCCCCACGGCAGGATGCCAGATAAAGTAAACTGTTTTCGAAACAACTAAAACGAACGCCCACCCGTGAACTCACTCAACTAGTTGTTGACTCGTTACTACATGCTTTGCAGGACCATAGGTACTCAGTGGGAGCTTGCATGGAGGAAGATCGTTGTGGGACAGGGATTGCTACAAGACTATGTTAAACTTGAAACTTTTGGAACTTATGTTATAACTTTAAACTTATGCTTCCGCTTGCAACTTAAACTTATTTGTTTTGGAACACCAATCGTGAATGGTTAAACTTTTATAACTATTTATATGCTTGTTCAGTATGATTGGTGGCTGGATCCTGGTCAGTCACGCCTCCAAGCGGTAGTACTCCGCAGGTGGGATTTTGGGGGTGTGACAGATTGGTATCAGAGCCATTGGTTATAGTGAACTTGGTTTTAATAAAGGAGAAACGTTTTTGTTAAAACCAGACTATAACCGGTTTAGTGCTCAACGGTCCACAACGACACTTCGCTCCTCATGCAAGGCTCGATGTTCTAGGTAATATGATGTATGTATATTGCCTACTTGTTAATTACGTAGTACATTGCTCATAGTATGCTTGATTAGTATAGCTACTGTTGTTTGAACACGTGCGTGCTTACTCTGTCCTACTATTGTACTTTCGCGAACCTCTCTCACACGTATTACTCTTATTATGAAGAACCATGTCTGGACGCGTTAACATGACACAAGCCCAGTTGACGGCTTTGATCAACGAGCGAGTTGCCGCAGCGCTCGCAGCCGCACACGCAGGAGGTATATCCTGCAGTCCGAAATGTTCTAGGATCATTTGGATCCTACTCTCGTGAACCAACCTTTGTGTTAAACTCTGTCTTTCTTTCACATACCTTAGGTCAGTATGCTCAGGCACCGGTGTGCACTTTTAAGACCTTTATGGACTGTCGACCCACAACTTTTAGCGGCACTGAAGGAGCAGTAGGTCTCCTACACTGGTTTGAGAAACTGGAGTCTGTGTTCGAAATGTGCGAATGCCCTGAAGCGCGCAGGGTGAAGTATGCTACTGGTACTCTCGAGGGTTTGGCTCTCACGTGGTGGAATGCTCAAGTGCAGATGTTAGGGTTGGTTGCTGCCAACGCCACCCCATGGGAAAACTTCAAGGAAATGATCAGGGAGGAATACTGCAGTCGTGACGATATTCACAAACTGGAGGATGAGTTTTACAATCTCAAGATGTCAGGATCAGAAATTGAGGCATACACTAAGAGATCGCATGAGCTTGCCTTGTTGTGTCCTACTATGGTGGATCCTCCGTATAAGCGAATTGAACTCTATCTCAAGGGCTTGGTGCCAGAGATCCAAAGTCATGTGACTTCAGCGAGGTTGACTACTATCCAGCAGGTTGTACAGTTGGCTCACCGTCTTACTGATCAAGCGGTGGAGCAGAACAAGTTACCGAAGCGTATAGGTGCTGCAACTACTTCTGGTGCTTCTAGTGGAGATAAACGGAAATGGGATGGAACTTCAAGCAGGGGTTCAACTTCAGTGCAAACTCAGTCTCAGCAGAGAAAGACAGACGATCACAAGAGCCCCAGTCAGCAGTCGTCTGGTGGTCAAAGTCATGGTGGATACAAGGGGAATCACCCCAAGTGCAATCGTTGTAGCCTACACCACAGTGGGCCATGCACCAGGGGCAACTGTCATCGATGCAACAAGCCTGGTCATGTTGCAAAGGATTGCAGAAGCGCATACCCCGTCAATCAGAATCGTCAGCAACCTCAGCAGAACCAGCGACAGCAGCAGGGTAACAACAAAGGATGCTTTCAGTGTGGAGCTGAAGGCCACTTCAAGAAGGATTGTCCCCAACTGAATCAGAACAACAACAACAATCAGGGGAATGGTAACAATGGGAACAACAACAACAATGGTGCTAGGGGACGAGTGTTCGTGATTGGCCAAGGTGAAGCAAGGAATGATCCCAACGTGGTGACGGGTAAGTTCCTTCTCGACGACTTTTATGTTACAGTCTTATTTGATTCGGGTGCCGATACTAGCTATGTGTCACTAGAAGTCAGTAAGATGCTTAAGCGTATTCCTACACCCCTGAGCGACAAGCACACTGTAGAGCTAGCTAATGGTAAGAATTTGGAAGCCTCACACGTAGTCAAGGGTTGCCAGCTTATTCTCGCTAACCAGACCTTCGCCATCGATCTTATTCCTATTGTCTTGGGTAGTTTCGACGTTGTCATTGGGATGGATTGGTTATCCCAACACCGAGCAGAGATTCTTTGCAACGAAAAGATCGTTCGTATTCCTGGTTTAGGTGGTGAACCTCTCATGATACGTGGCGACAAGAGAAGTGCTGTTGAGAACATCATCTCTCTTCTTAAGGCCCAGAAATGCTTACGAAAGGGCCACACAACGATTTTGGCTCTAGTTACTGATACCACAGAAAAGGAGAAGAAGCTAGAAGATTTTCCGGTTGTACGCGATTATCCTGAGGTATTCCCTGAGGAATTACCTGGTCTTCCGCCCCATCGCCAAGTCGAGTTTCAGATTGATCTAGCTCCTGGAGCCGCGCCTGTAGCCCGTGCACCTTATCGTTTAGCGCCATCAGAGTTGGAAGAACTCTCCACGCAACTACAAGAACTCTTGGATAAGGGTTTCATTCGTCCTAGCTCATCGCCTTGGGGAGCTCCAGTGTTATTTGTGAAGAAGAAGGATGGTACCTTCAGAATGTGTATCGACTATCGCGAACTCAACAAGGTGACTGTGAAGAATCGTTATCCTCTACCGCGTATTGACGACTTGTTCGACCAGTTGCAGGGGTCGAGCTACTATTCAAAGATCGATCTGAGATCGGGATATCACCAGCTGAGAGTTCGGGAAGAGGATGTCTCTAAGACGGCCTTTAGGACTCGATATGGGCACTATGAGTTTCTAGTCATGCCGTTTGGGCTGACGAACGCACCGGCAGTTTTTATGGATTTGATGAATCGAGTGTGCAAACCGTATCTGGACAAGTTTGTTATAGTCTTCATCGACGACATCCTGATCTATTCTAAGAGCAAGGAAGAGCACGAACAACATCTACGACTTATTTTGGAACTCCTCCGGAAGGAACAGCTTTACGCAAAGTTCTCGAAATGCGACTTCTGGCTTCGAGAGGTCCATTTCCTAGGGCATGTGGTGAACAAGGATGGGATTCACGTTGATCCATCCAAAGTGGAATCTATTAAGAACTGGCCTGCGCCTCGCACACCAAAGGAAATTCGCCAATTTTTGGGATTGGCAGGTTACTACAGGAGATTCATTAAGGATTTTTCTAAGATCGCGCAGCCTCTCACCTTACTAACGCAGAAAGGCGTTGTTTATCGTTGGGGAAATGCACAAGAGTTAGCTTTTCAGCATCTAAAGGATAGACTTTGCAGTGCACCTATCCTTTCATTGCCAGAGGGCACAGAAGATTTTGTGGTTTACTGTGATGCATCAATTCAAGGTCTTGGTTGTGTATTGATGCAACGAGATAAAGTCATAGCTTACGCCTCACGACAACTCAAAGTTCACGAGAAGAACTACACGACACATGATTTAGAGCTGGGAGCGGTTGTTTTCGCACTTAAGTTATGGCGGCATTACCTTTACGGAACCAAGTGCGCCATCTACACCGACCACAGAAGTTTAGAACACATATTCAAACAGAAGGAACTGAATATGCGGCAGCGACGATGGGTCGAGCTGCTGAATGATTACGAGTGCTCTATCAGGTATCACCCGGGCAAGGCCAATGTTGTGGCAGACGCCCTCAGTCGGAAGGACACTACGCCTAAGCGCGTAAGAGCTTCACAACTCACGATCCATTCTAGTCTACCTTCGCAAATACGAGCTGCTCAGATAGAAGCACTGAAGCCAGAAAACATTAGAGCTGAAGCACTACGCGGGTCAAGGCAACGTTTAGAACAGAAGGAAGACGGTGCTTATTATGTAACAGGACGCATTTGGGTCCCGCACTATGGCGATTTACGAGAACTTGTGATGGATGAAGCGCACAAATCTCGCTACTCGGTACACCCTGGTTCGGACAAGATGTACCACGATATTAAAACTACGTATTGGTGGCCTAGCATGAAGGCCCACATAGCAACTTACGTCAGCAAGTGTTTGACTTGTGCGCGAGTCAAGACGGAATATCAGAAACCTTCAGGCCTACTTCAGCAACCAGAGATACCACAATGGAAATGGGAGCAAATTTCCATGGATTTCGTTACTGGCTTACCTAGATCACAGCGCGGGAACGATACTATTTGGGTGATCGTGGATCGACTCACAAAATCCGCACACTTTTTGGCAATCAAGGAGACGGATAAATTCTCCACTTTAGCAGAAATATACCTCAAGGAAGTTGTTTCGAGGCACGGGGTGCCCACTTCTATTATCTCTGATCGAGATGCACGTTTTACTTCGGAACTGTGGCAGGCAATGCACAAGTCTTTTGGCTCACGTCTTGATATGAGCACAGCGTACCACCCGCAGACGGACGGGCAGTCCGAGCGTACTATCCAAACACTAGAAGACATGCTTCGCGCTTGTGTAATCGACTTTGGCAACAGCTGGGAAAAGCATCTGCCACTCGTAGAATTCTCGTACAATAACAGCTACCACACCAGCATTAAAGCTGCTCCGTTTGAGGCATTGTACGGACGTAAATGCCGGTCACCCCTCTGTTGGGCAGAGGTGGGGGATAGTCAAATCACTGGTCCAGAACATGTGGTAGACACTACTGAGCGGATTGCTCAAATACGACAACGCATGGCGGCCGCTCGTGACCGTCAGAAGGCATACGCCGATAAGGGCAGGAAACCACTCGAGCTCCAGGTTGGGGAGCGGGTTTTACTCAAAGTTTCACCCTGGAAGGGTGTGGTTCGTTTTGGTAAACGCGGCAAACTCAATCCACGGTACGTTGGACCTTTCGAAATTCTTGAGAAAATAGGCAAGGTGGCCTACAGACTGAAATTACCAGCAGAACTCGGGGCAGTTCACAACGTTTTCCATGTGTCAAATCTGAAGAAGTGTCTGTCAGATGAGACGCACGTAGTTCCTCTGAAGGAACTCACGATCGACGAACAGTTGAAATTCGTCGAAGAACCTGTCGAGATCACGGACCGGGATGTTAAGGTCCTCAAGAGCACTAGAATACCTCTTGTTCGAGTTCGTTGGAACTCACGTCGCGGCCCAGAGTTTACCTGGGAGCGCGAAGATCGGATGAAACAAAAGTATCCCCAACTGTTTGAGAACAGTACAAACGCTACTGAGGCTGAAGCTACGGAATTTCGGGACGAAATTCCAGATCAACGGGGGGTGGATGTGACACCCCAGGAAAACCAGGAAAACCATGCAACTTAACTAGCTTCCTCAGTGAGTGCCATCAAATTTCGGGACGAAATTTCTTTCAACTTGGGGATGATGTGACAACTCGAAATCTAGAACCTTTCGTTGTAACTTGCTTGTACGTTATGTGACTAGTTAAAATGATAACGTGAACTTTTATGTGCTTTGTTTTGTGTGCATTGTATGTATATATGTATGTGTGTTATATGTGAACCGAGAACCCGACACGAAACAACAAGGAACCCGACTCGAGACCATGAGGTCTCGAGTGACTAGTAATCGGTTTTGGGCCTTGGGCCGAGAACCTTTGGCCGGTTGGGCCTTTGGGCCGTAAACCCTTAGCCGAAACCCATAGGGTGCACACACTTGGAACTTTGACTATAAATACACTACCTTAGTTAGTGTTACCATTTTGTTGAACATTACAACACACACTCTCCTACTTCTCTCTCTCACCTAAACTCTAGAACACAAACACACTCCACCATTCTTGGATCTTTGGACTTGGATCGGCTCACACACACACCCGGTTGGAAGCCTTTCACACACCCTCGAAACCCATAACCGGTTAGTGTTCTTAATGCTTTGTTAAATGTTAGTGTGTTTATGTTATGTTTGTAAGATGAGATTATGTGACAATATGTTAAGATGAGTTATACATAATGTTTTGAAAAGAAATCGGTTCATGAATGTTTCTTGTTATGAGTGGAACTATACATATTTGATGTTGAAAATGGGTTCATGGTATGACAAAAAGGTGAATGATGATATTGGTTGCATTTGGGTTTGATCCGAAAAGTTTGGGTATTTATACTAAGAAAAATCGGCTAATAAATATGGTTGTCAAGTAGGATGCATGCTAGTAAATTGTATCTTGATAGTTGTTCATGATTTTGGGTGAATAAGTGTTGTTTATGTTATGAAGAACTTGAATATATGCTTTGAATGTATGAAGAACACTTTGAATGATAGTTGAAGATTGAAAACCCTTGTGATTTTGATCCATCTTTGACTAATAACCTGATTAGGAAATATGTTAGTGGAATTCTATTGGTTATTTCCGGATTTGGGCCTGATTATACTGTACCATTAATCTGACCATCTGCATCAACACGTGAACTTGAAAACGACTGTTACCGACTCGCAATCACCCGGTTACGACTCGCAACCACAGCGTGATGACTCGAGACCACGCGGTTGCGACTCGCAACCATAACAGGACAAGCCGAAACCACAGGTTACGAGTCCCGTTGCGACTCGAGACCTCAGCATGATGAATCGAAACCATGGTTGCGACACCAGTTGCGACTCGCAACCATCCATGATCAACACACAGCATGACTCGAGACCATGCTTGCGAGTCCGGTTGCGACTCGAGACCACACTTTTGGGCCTTAGTTAATGGGCCAGACTGATGGGCTTCTGTGTTAACTGCTTTTACGTGTTTGGGCCTAAGTAGTTGGGCTGAACTTGTGAACCGTATGTGCTTCTATTGACTGTTAACTGTTACTGCTAAACGTGCTTGCCAAACGTGTTGAACATTTGTACACTACTTGGTTCGAATCTGATTATACGTGATATCCGTGTTAGGACGTTATTGACTACTTGCGACTTGATTGACTTTCTGTGTTTGACTGCCGAGCAAACCAAGGTGAGTTCACACCCTTTACAAAGCATGGGATTCCCTGGGTTGGGAACGGGGTTAAGGAACGTGGTTCCTCGTCTACCTTGGGTAGGACGTCAGTGGTTCAGGAATGTGATTCCTCGTCCGGATGGACGGATAAACGTACTAGACTAAAACTCTATCACGAAGTCCCTCCTTTTTGTATCGACTAATCGCCGGGCCAATGGCGAGCGGGTCATTAGTTAGATAGCGCTATTTAGGTCTGACAAGCCTCACACCGTGCCGCAGAGGACGGGCGTGAACTAATGGATCTGGGGCACGTCAATGATGATAGACATTGATGTTTTCAGGGCACATAAACATGACTACAGTCAGCAATCGATACGGTAACGAGTCTAGTATACACATGGGGTAGCCCCCACGGCTGGAGAGCCAGATGATGTACATGGGGTAGCCCCCACGGCCGAAATGCCTGATAACTACATGGGGTAGCCCCCACGGCCGGAGTGCCGGAGTAACTGGGAACGAATTGGTCACGTTTTTAAAACTATGGGGTAACCCCCACGGCAGGATGCCAGATAAAGTAAACTGTTTTCGAAACAACTAAAACGAACGCCCACCCGTGAACTCACTCAACTAGTTGTTGACTCGTTACTACATGCTTTGCAGGACCATAGGTACTCAGTGGGAGCTTGCATGGAGGAAGATCGTTGTGGGACAGGGATTGCTACAAGACTATGTTAAACTTGAAACTTTTGGAACTTATGTTATAACTTTAAACTTATGCTTCCGCTTGCAACTTAAACTTATTTGTTTTGGAACACCAATCGTGAATGGTTAAACTTTTATAACTATTTATATGCTTGTTCAGTATGATTGGTGGCTGGATCCTGGTCAGTCACGCCTCCAAGCGGTAGTACTCCGCAGGTGGGATTTTGGGGGTGTGACATGGACAACCTTAGGTTTTAAAACCTTTTCAACATCCTTTTTTTGTCTTCTTTTTTGTTTCAATTTTCTTTCTTTTTGAAATCAAAAGTCTTGTTTCGGTGAAACAGATCGTGATCGATAAGAGTTTTCATAGGAGGCATCAACCTTTCCTTTTCCCTTGGTGAGATATGGACTGTTCTTGACAAAGTGTCCATGCTCACTGCATTCAAAACATGATCTCCACTTCCACTCAACAAACCTCGGAGTATCATGATGGTGATACTTGATGATGAAATTCGCGATCTCGAGGTACTTGGTCGTACATCACAACCGTATGTGTGTTGTATGTAGTTGTTCTGGCTGTTTCTTTTTCTTTTCAAAATCTGAACTTGTTTAACAAAATCCGTGTTGGATTTGTTTTCGAAAGTTTCAATTTTATCAGTCCCTCGAGACTTCACGAAGTTTATCTTTTGAAACTTTTTCTTGTTCTGAGCTCTTTTTCCCTTTCTCTTTCCTTGATTAGCGTGATTTTGCTTTTGTTGATCAGGAAGTTTTTTATTTCCATATTGTTTCCGAACGTCAGCTTTTGGGATAGGAGCATATTGAGTTGCTACAACTCTTGGGCTCGACTTTCCCAAGAACTTACTTACTGGTTGAATCCTCAAACACTTTATCAATCAAGGATTGATTAACATTTTTAATGGGAAAATCTTTATTTGAGTAAACTTTGTCGGAACCAATCAACGTATAAAGCAAGTCCGCGCTTTCACAGGTTTCAACATGAGCTTCAACAATCTCGACAGAAGTAGTCACACATGGTTTTGCTGGATTCTCGAGAGGTGTGTTTGCTTCTTATGTCACCGTGTTTGACTGCCTAGCTTCGTCCTCATTCGACTCATCATCCGAACTATCACAATCCTCAACAATGAATGATGGATCTTGATTCTCTACGGCTGTGGAGTCTTTGACATTAGCTGGTTGAGCTTGATTGGAGGATATGTCCTTTTTATATCCGAGCCCAACTGCGAATTCCTCAATGTCTAATGAAACTGACGGCTCAAAGCGAGGCATATCCTCCTCATCAGGCATCTTGGTATAATTGTGTCTAACCGGTGAAGGACACCTATTATACCCAATGCACTTAGAATCCTTTTTCTCTTTTTGTATGCTAATGATGTGATCCAACACATACCGAGAATTGGAATAGCTATCCAACCTAAGCTGGATTGCCTCATTTTCACACTTAGCACAGGCCAATTCCCTTTTTGTTTCCTCGAGCATGGTAATGTAATTATTAATTGCAGTTTGTTTTCTCGAAACAGTTTTCTTTAGCTCGGAAAGATCTGTCTTTAAGGTTTCAATTATGGTTTTAAATTCCTTTTCATGATTTGTAAGAACCATATTGCCCTCTGTGCATTATGAGAGATCCATAATCAGTTTTTGATTGTGGATAAATGTCAAGTCATACTTACTTTCCAAATCAGACATTTTAACGCATAACTTAGCACACTTATCACATTTAACAGACTTATTACAAACAGACTTGGAACAAACAGAGTTATCGACACTAACCTGGCTGGATACACACTCAGACATTAACCCATCTGCCTCAGAATCAACAACCTCCCTCGATGGATATTCAGATCCATCCTCGCTTAAAGTTGTAACATCTTCATCTGAACTACCGCCATTTTTTCTTCGTATTGACCTCGGCGGCGAGTTTTTTTTTTTTTTTTTTTTTTTTTTTTTTTTTGAAAGGTAAACTTCATTAAAACGCACGCTGCCTCAAACCGAGGCAACCAACAACAACATTACAAATTTACAAAATTTACACCTATCAGCCCAAGAGATCGACGCTCTTTTAGACCTTGTATTGTACCACAAAAGCCTAACTTTTTAACCACACTGATAATGTGGTTGCTGACATTAAACCTTTTGTAATAGAATGGGACAAACATGGAAGTTGTTGAAAATTAGCATGATGGACACATAATTATTGTATGAACAAGAAAGACGTGCAATGTTTTGTTTGACACATAACCCTAAGGATTTGACTTCAGCGTTTCTCTACTAGGATTTCAGGTGAATTTAATAAGTGATTTTATGTATTAAACTGTAACGCTTGGAAATCTTAACTTGAATAAATTTGAATAAAATGCTATGATTTGATCCAGCTCAGTGAAAAGTATCTGATAAGAAGGCAGAAGGACACATAAGCTGGTTCGACCAACAATAATACCAACTAGAAGTCAAAAGAGATTCAACAATATATCTATATCATATACAAATGAAGTAGGAAATTGATATATAAATCACATACAATCAATGGAAAAAGCTGGAAATGATGACAATTGAAATTGGAAACCCGTAAAACACAGCAAATATAGTCAATGACCGCTAAAATAATAAGTTAGTTCCAATACGAACAATTAAATATAAGGTATATGTTAACAAACTAACAATCTTTTTCAATTTCGTCTTTGTCTTGCGTTGATGTCACGCGTTTTTCTATATTATTGACCCGGCGGCCAATTGTTTCACGTTCTCTATTATTAAGAACGTGGTTGATGAAGTTAAACCGTTTTGTAGCAGAATGGGACAAACATTCCGTTTTTTGAAAATAAGTATGGTGGATTGTATCACCAATAGAGACCTGCAATGTTTTGTTTGACACGTAACGCTGAGGATTTGACTTGAGTTTTTGTATGTTTGGATTACAGGTCAATTTTTGTGATTTTATGTATTAAACGTTAAGTCTGGAAATTTAACTTATATGATGTTGAATAAAATGCTATGATCTGATGCATCTCAGTGAAAAGTATCGGATTAGATTAGATGGAGAAAGGACACCAAGTCGGTGACCATCATTGACTTGCCAATTTATTATTTACTTCTTGATTTTCAAAAACATTATACATGTATTTAAAACTGATTTTTTTTCTGATGATTTAAATCGTACAGGAAAATGGATGGAATTATGGTGATCATGCACAACACATAAGCCGCTTAATTAGACCAACAATAATACCTACTTGAAGTAAAAAGTGATTCAACAATACATCTATATCATATACTAATGAAACAGGAAATTGATATATAAATCACATACAATGAAACAATCGGAAAGCTGGAAATGATGACACTCTTAGCAGTAGTTTTAGTGAAGTAAAAAATATACAAGGGATCACAAAAGCAGTTCTCTATGGATGAGGTAGGGAAGGAATAGGAAAGTCCTTGGGCAACTCAGGAATGGTGGGTTTAGGCAGTTCATGGACTTCTGGAACCTTTGGTACTTCGGGTTTTGGAAGAGTTGGAAGCTCTGGCTTTGGAATTTCAGGAAATGTAGGCTTGGGAAGCTCGGGAATGGTGGGCTTTGGAAGCTCAGGAACTTCTGGCTTCTGTACCACGGGGACCTCGGGCTTTGGAACCTCGGGAAGTGTAGGCTTGGGAATCTCAGGAATGGTAGGCTTCGGAAGCTCTGGAACTTCAGGCTTTGGAACCACAGGGACCTCAGGCTTTGGAACCTCGGGAAGAATAGGCTTGGGAATCTCAGGAATGGTAGGCTTTGGAAGCTCTGGAACTTCAGGCTTTGGTACCTCGGGAAGTGTAGGCTTGGGAATCTCCGGAATAATGGGCTTTGGAAGCTCAGGAAGTGTAGGCTTGGGAATCACAGGAAGTGTCGGCTTTGGAATCTCTGGAAGTGTCGGCTTAGGAAGATCGGGAACCTCCAAAAGATTACGTGCCTCTGCAAAGCGTTTTCCGCCGCCGGTTGATACTAAAGTGACAAACAACAATATCATGATGAACGAACTAACCTTGTAACAGGCCATTGATGTTATGAAAGGAGGAGATTAGAGCAGTATGAAGCTAGGAAAATATTTTAAGTTGGCTTGAGGATGAATATCCAACCATGTGTTAAGTTGATTTATATAGAGTACGTGGTATGGGGGTAATGGTGATAAGTAGACAAGTTGGTTGAAACTGGTATAGAAATTGGAATGTTAGCTCAACTTCTCACCTGTACATGGTGAGTTGCCCATATATGGTTGAAAAAACTGCATATTAGATTACTTATCTGGCAAGCTTCCGTACAGTTCCTTTGACTTCTGATAGCTAGTCAATTTAAATATATTAACTAATATTGTAACAAGTTGTTTCTGGGTAAAAGGGACATAAATGATAAAGTCAGACTAGTTTTAAGATGCAAGGTTTTCTGGATATTAAATATGTTTATTATGAAACAAATTTCAAATATGGTTTTATTTTCTACCACCAAAGTGAAATTTCGGTTTTTCGTTTTTTAATTTTCAGTGAGGCATTTGCAGCAAGGCATTATATTCTGAATATTTAATACACATAATAATATTATGTAAACACGTATGGAATCATTTCCTCTCCAATTGAGAGTTGAAACAATGGTGGCCTATGTAATAATAGGGATAACAACTTTAACAAATAAGAAACGTTGAAAGAATTACCTACGGATGGGATAAGGTCACCATTTGAAAGTCTACATGTAATTTAGAAGGTTCGATAATCTGGATTTTGTTTGTATCGTCACTTACGGGTTCCCAGGACCATTGTGAACGAGAACGAGTGTGATGGCAATCGTAAACGTAATCGTAACAAACATGGCACCAACTAGTCTTCATGATAACAATTGAATAAAACAAACTGTAAACTGAATTTGCAGTATCAAACTAACCGAATTAAATGAACAAAACTTGAATTGCAGAAACTTGATTATCAGGAACTTGCATTACAGACACGTTGAAGAAACTGAAGTTGGGAACCGTATATATATATGAAACGAACGGGTGTGTGTGGGGAATCACGTCGTTCATTGAAGGGATGCGATGATTCCCTGATAACCGTTCATACGGCTACTTCCATACACGCACGCCGTTTCAAGATAACCACGGCCCAATCCTTCAACTTACCCAATATTACATTAAACATAATGGATTTAATATTCGACCCATATTTACATGTGTGGCCTCAGGTCCAAGTCGCAGACATAAACAAATAAAACATAAATTGTTTGACCCAATACGTAAGCTAATAACATAGATAAACTACCGGCCCGAAACCGGATCCATTCAGATGATCTTGATTAAATTTGATCTTCATTCATCGCCCTAAGCAAGAACATCTGAATCTTCCAATCTTGATCACTTGTTCTTGTTGTTGTCGGAGACCTCGACCATGATCACCAAGTCATCATCGCTTGAATCGTCTTCAATCCAAACATTGCCTTTTTCTTCAATCACATCGCTTGCTTCCTTCTCTTTCTTGCATTTCATAAAGTCGAAATACCATTCAACCAATTCCAAATAATAGATATAAGCAATTTTTACCACTTGTGCGTCATCCGGCTCGTATCTCCACTTGAATGCTATCTCGTCCCATGTATCGTTTTCCATCACCTTTTTGAATCCACCTTCGACCCTCACAACTAAACTTACTTCACGCCCATCAAGTAAAGTAGGAGGCATAACACGCTCCTTGAAGATACCAAGAAAACTCAGTATAAACCAAATGATTATTTCTTCAAACGTAGCATCGTGGTACCTTTGATAGTTTGCCAACTCTCCGTGAAGTGTGATGAGATCAACCGTATCTAGGAAACTTTCAATTATAATGTCGTTTTCAATGACATCTTCTTTGAATTGCGAGAGTACCACCGCCCTTTCTCGAAGCGCCTCCTTCGACTCGGACGGGTTGTCCTTCAAACCCTCATATTAGATAATGAAACCCGTTTTTATCTTCTTTGAGTATATGACTTCCTTC
Organism: Helianthus annuus; assembly: GCF_002127325.2. Lineage (NCBI taxonomy): Eukaryota > Viridiplantae > Streptophyta > Magnoliopsida > Asterales > Asteraceae > Helianthus > Helianthus annuus. Next base: position 140,747,413 of record NC_035434.2, read on the forward strand.
TTGTTCGTACCCGACGAACCTTCACCATAAGCCTTCTTATTCTTTTATTTCTTGAATTCTTTCTCGTAGTAATCTTCGATGGTTTCTTGTAACTTTGCTTTTTCTTCCTTATGACCATTGTCGACACCGAGATTGTCATAAAACTTATCGAGATATTCTTGCTCGAGATCAACTTCCGATTTGTTCTCAATAAAATCAAAACCCTTTGCTCTACTACCGAACATCTTTTTCAAGACACACGTGTCACCGGACGTGAGTGTCTCGATTCCTTGGTGTAGTAATTGTTCTAGACTCAAGACGTTTTTCTTGAGACTAGGCACATAACTAACACAAGGAACTGTCTTGTCTTTCCCGTCTACCGGAATTCTTACTTCACCAATACCATGTACAAAAGAGAAATCCTTTCTATTCTCATTTGTAACCAACCCGAAATGTCTTTTGAAACATTTGAATACTTTCTTATTTCCAGTCTTGTGCGTTTTGTAACTTGGGTCTACCACCCAAATTGAGTCCCAATCTCCTCCGCAAGTGTCGTTAACAAGATAATCACTTTCAACGGGTAAGGGTGATAAGTTAACGTACTTACTTGGAAAAATTGAGGCAATATGACCGAACTCTTGACATTTGAAACAACGGATTCCCGCTTTCCCTGGTCTTCCAACAAGTGCGCTGCCCTTCTTGCCGGATTTCTTCACGAAACCTTTTGCAACCATTCTCTTAGGGAAATTCTTCACGGGTGATTTCCAAGAGCGTGCGGTTGGCTTCCCCAACGCGTACTTTTTTGACCCTTCCGCCCGGCCGCACTTTCCACCACTCCTTCCATCACCGAAATTAGTCGCCACCGATTTACTCATATCTTCCTTCAAACGGTTTCCGTTACCATCATAATCGTGCTCTGCCTTCACGGAGATACCAATGTTGTTATCGTCACTTACGGGTTCCTAGGACTATTGTGAACGAGAACGAGTGTGATGGCAATCGTAGACGTAATCGTAACAAACATCGCACCAACTAGTCTTCATGATAACAATTGAATAAAACAAAATGTAAACTGAATTTGCAGAATCAAACTAACCGAGTTAAATGAACAGAACTTGAATTACAGAAACTTGAATATCAGGAACTTGCATTACAGACACGTTGAAGAAACTGAAGTTAGGAACCGTATATGAATATTCGGGGCGTTGGTGGCCGCAGGTGGCGGTGGCGGAGTAGTGGTTTGTAGTTGTTGAATATTATCGCCGGCGAGAGGGGTGGCGATGGTGGTCGTGTGGTTGAGAGAGAGATAAGGAAGTGAGAGAGAGAGAGAGATAGATGAGGAAGAGAGGAGAGTAATCAGTGTGTGAGATAATATATATATATTAATAAAAAATAATATGTAGGGGTATTTTAGTCTTTTAATGAAAAACTAACAGAAAATTCAAATAGAGTTAAAAAATTGGACTCAAATGGTTAAGAAAAGTGGTTGTAGGGACTCAGGTGGTTAAACATTTTGATTTTCGAATCAAATTGTTAAAACCAATAAAACACTGGGACTTAAAAAGTAATTTACCCTAAAATATATATACTTCACTCACGCTGAACTTTGGTGCAACCCCTTTCAAAATTTTCAATTCTTGGCTTGCTAATGATGACTTGCGTAGATTAATAATTGAAGAAAATGAAAAGTTTCAGTTTCAAGGTCCTTCATATAGTCTCTGATGGAAAAATTTAGAAATTTTAAAGTAGCCATCAAGCGTTGGGCTAAATCCATCAGAGTTGCATAGGAAAGTGAAGCTGATGTTATTAGAGAAAAAGTTGCTGACTTTGAATGCAGGTTGGAGTTGGGGTTGGCTTTGGAAGAGGATCTGGTGGAAAATATCGATCTTAAGATTCATTTGGTAGAGCTGGATAGGCAAAATAATTTGGATCTAAGGCAAAAATCCAAAGTTAAATGGGCTTCAGAAGGCGACGAAAACACCCCTTACTTCCACAGTCATCAATAGCCAAAAGTATAGATCCAGGTTAAATGGTCTTTCTATAAATGGGGTTTGGTGCAGTAAACCAAGGAGGATAAAAGCGGAAGTCCTTAAGTTTTTTGCAAATATAAAGAGTCGATGCATACTAGGCCCAACTTTTTATGTCATGGCATCAATAGGCTCACAGTGGCGGACAAAGATATGTTGTGTTCCCTTTTCTCAGCTTAAGAAGTGAATGCTGCGGTTTGCGATTGTGAGGGCAGCCGGGCCCCGGCCCCGACAAATTCACTTTCAAATTTGTTGGAACCTTTTGGGATATCCTTAGCCAAGACTTTATTAAGGTTCTTTCGGATTTTCATTCCTCGGGTATGATTAGTCATGGGTGTTCGTCGGGGTTTATTGCTCTAATTCCAAAAGTTGTAGACCCAGATTCTCTTAATGACTTTCGGCCTATTAGCCTCGTTGGTTGCATCTCAAAAGTGATCTCTAAGGTTCTAGCTTGTCGGCTGAAGAAGGTAATAGGGGGGCTTATCTCGGATAATCAATCAGCCTTTCTTGCCGGTAGAAATATTCTAGACGGGCCGATGATGGTTAATGAAGTCTTATCTTGGGTCAAGAAATAAAAAAGGAAAACCTTTCTCTTCAAGGTTGACTTTGAAAAAGCTTATGATACTTTAAATTGGGGATTCCTTGATTCGGTTACGGGATCAATGAGTTTCCCGAATCTGTGGAGGAAATGGGTGAGTGGCATCTTTGCTTCGACTAGATCGTCAGTCTTTGTTAAAGGATTCCCGACCTTCGAGTTTCAATGCCACCGGGGGTTCGACAAGGCGACCCGCTGCCACCCTCAACTATCACTTTGATGCCCGTCACCCCCCAACTTAAAACTTAGTGTGTTCTGTCATCACGTTGTTAAGTGATCGCTAACTTTTGATCTTGTTACTATACTTTTGAGGTGTCATAAGATCCCTATGACACCCTCAAAAGTATAGTACCAAGATCAAAAGTTAGTGATCAGTTAACGACGTGGTGACAGAATATACTAAGAGTTAAGTTGGGGGTGACGGACGTCAAAGTGATAGTTGGCGGTGGCCATAGCCAATAGCTAATAGTTAGAGGTGATAAAATTCAATAACCCTATAGCCATCTTCAGGATGGTTGATAGAGAAAAAAAAGCTCTAATATAGATTAAAAGATGTGAAGTGGAAACTCGTATTAAATAATTGAAAAATCAAACCCAATGAATGACATAGATGGTTAATTATGAAAAGAATGATTTATTCTTGACAATTATTGGTTACACTAACAAGAATTAGGCGTTAAAAACACTAACAAGAATTAGGCAATTTGGGGGTAGGGGTGCTCCACTAGTGATGGAATTCCATCACTCATAACATCCAATCAAGTTCCGCTACATTATCGAGCTTCATTCTATCATGAAAGATTTACTAGGGGTGCCCATTACTAGTGATGTTTTTTTTTTATTTTTAAAATATAAATTAACAATAAAACAATAAAATTATAAATTATGAATTTTATTTAAACAATGAACCAAACTTAAGTGTTTGGGTCAAGATTGCTGGGCCTTCATCCATTTAAAACTAGCAAAGCCCATTTAGATTGCTGATAAGATATAAACATTTAGTCTCGCTATGTTTTTCCAACTCTAACCGCCTTGAACAGAAATGGTAGCTCCAAATGCGGCTCGCCATGGCAAGGTCTGGCTCGATCCCAATGAAGGCACTGAGATCTCCATGGCTAACTCTCATATGTTACTCCTTTCTTTTCATTCAGCCCATTTAGTTAACCTGTCATAATCGTCGAAATTCCACGCGTGATGTCTACCACGCGTCATTTGATCATGCGTGAAATGTTGATGGTGGCGGCGGTGTATAACGAGCTATAACGCGTGAACATCAAAGTTCCACGCGGCGCCCCGGGTGCCCTTATAGCATGGATGTTTAGTGAAATCCTAGCCGTCTCTGGTTGGTTAGTTTTGGCATTATTATTAGTAGCGAAAATAATCAAAAATAACATTTCAAAGTTTACCCACAAAACAAAAGCTGACCATCCATACTAAAGATCAAACTTTGGTAGTTAATATTTAGATCCGCACGTTGTGATGTGGTCCATTGACAAAGGCAAAGCCTTTAAAAACACATAGGTTGGAAAGGGAAGATCTTGGGTTCAAGTCCCACAGACGACAGGGGATTAAAGAAATTAGCCGTTCAAAAAAATAAAAAAAACGTAATTTCGATAAATTATAAGGACCATCCTTGTAAAAAATGTAAGTTAAATAACAAATATATACATTTTATATATTAAATTAATAAAATCATATACCTAATCCTCATTTGCTAGAAAAAGATTAACAATCGGCCATGTTTTTAAACATTAAGATGGGGTGGGCTAAACGCGTGACGTGGCACGAAGGCGCGCGGTTGCGCATGGTGCATGGGCCCTTATGTGAGGTGCGCGGCGCACCAGAGTGAGCCAATACAGCGCGACTGTGTGGCGTGCTCGTATAGGTTCACAGGTGACGTGGCACACGCGCGCAGGCGCGCATGAACCTGAGTCAGTGTGGCGCGCGCGCATGGCAGTGAGCCAAGAGGACGCACCGCGCATGAGCGTGCAGACCAGCGCGCGCAGAAGCTTACAACATTGAATGACAGTGCAGTTACAGTTCAGCTTCGAAACTGACGAGTTAACGATCTTTGACTGAGAATTAAATGACGTATTAAATTGCATTGAAGACGTTTAATGCAATTTAAACCTCTCCTTTAATTCTTTTGACTGTTTCGATTCAGATGCAGGCAGAAGGACACCAGCATAACAGCTTTATGCAAACAATTATCTACACACTTCTGATCATCTTCTTCCTGCAAGTTTCAAGGTAACCCTCAGGTTGTAGGCGAACTCCGGCAGTGCTACTGCTCCGGCTGTTGTACCCTGGGAAACAAAACGAGTACTCTTGGGAGACTCAGAATTTGTTTTAAGGGAAGCGTGTTGAACACATGCCTCAGTCTTCTTCTTCTTCTACATTTCTTGTACTTTGGTTATTTTCTGTTGTAATTGTACTAGCTGTTTAGGCTTTCCTATTTCTGTATTGTAATCATTTAATAAAATTTGTTTTATTTTATTTATATTACGTGAACGGTTCCTACAATCTTAAAACAAATAAATAAAATCGTTCGTGTAATCAAAACCATCATGTTTTGTGATTCAAACCAGTTTTGATTCACTCAGTTTGTGTTTTAAAAACATATTTTTTTGTTGTTTTCTTCTTCAAAGGAGTGACTTTGGTTGGAAACAATTTGGTTACTTCACATATTGTCCTAAAAATTGGTAATAAACTTTCTGCCCTGGTTTTCAAAGTTGGACTTAGAAGCTGAAACAGTAAATTTGTAGGATCGGTTTCTGACCCAAACGAGTCGTTCAGAAGAGCTAGAAGAGCTGTTATCAATTCAAAAGGCGGAAACAGATGAATTCACTTGAAAAACAGCTAGTTTCACACTTAATTGTCTTGTTTTATTGATATAACAAGTTTTCAGATCGGTAGACACGTCGGCAGCACTTCGGTACCGGAATCATGAATGTTACAAATGATTTCGTTTCAAAGGTATTTATACTATTCTAATTTCGCATGAACCGGTTCCAAACAAAATTAGATTCCAAGCGAAATCTAATTTCGCACGGAATTACCTATATGACACTTTCATGGGAAATTGCCTAAATCACCTATATTCTTGAACTACGTGCCCTGATCTAACATTCTTAGTACAAGACTCGATACAAGACGAAGTCGACAGACGTATGCACCAACAGACTCCCCCTCGGATGTTGACGAGTCTTCAGTGTCGAGTCTTCACAGTCTTCAGTCTTGATCAGTCTTCGGACTTCAAACTTTCACTCTTCTTCTCTCTTCAACTAAATTCCCCCTCGGATGCACTCTCTTGTATTTTTCAGGATCAAATTCCTAGCTCTTGCATCTTCAGACTCTTCTTTACAATCAAACTCCCCCTTGAATTGTGCTAGGATCGTAGTCTGACTTTCACAGGATCAGGATTGTAACCTGGCTCTCTTCTCAGAAATATACTCCAGGCTATCCTGCACGTCCTCTACCTCAAAATAAGATTTTCAAGTTTGACAATTTGACAAATTTAATTCTATGCTCTCCACTTATAGAAATAACTCTCAAAATGATTTAACAATTTTCAAAACAAACTCTGATATACTACATGTATGAAAACATCATTTTCAAACACACTTTTCCCAAACCTGTTCGTCATGTTTAGCACTTGAAATTTTGAAAATCAGCTTTTCATCATCAATTGTCGAAAATCTTTTTGTATTTTTCAAAAATCATGCTAAAACACTCTGAAAATCTTTTTGGATTTTTTTATAAAGAAATGCAGTAAAGAAATATTTATAGACACTATTTTTGTGAGTTTGAGTAAGAGGATCATATCAGTTTTTGAGACAAATCACTAACACCGTTAAGCTTTAAACATTTTAAGTTCTAAACGGTTCACTTAGATTGTCAGTATATTGGTCCACTTAAATTTTCACACAAAGTTCAATTGTTCCAAGATACGAGATTAATGTTTTAAGCACTTAAACTTATTCGCGTGTCCCACCTCAGAATATACTCCCGTATCTAGATCCCAATATTCAGTCTTACAGGTGAGTATACCTAGATGATATCTGTAAAAGGGTTAAATGCGAGACCATGAGAGCTCAGGCTAGAACTTCCGTTCGTACAAAGAGATGACGGTTCGACTTTAGGTGTGTCTCCTTTAGGAGATCTTTTTTACAACAGCACATGATTAGCATTTTGCAATATTTCATCATTTTTTATGCTGAGGGTGATGCTTTTATTTCAAGCAAGCGAAAAGTATTATACGGGGACTAGGCCATTGCTTCCGCAAAATCAGAAGTCCCGGGATAATACCCCAGATATCACTAAGCATAAAGACCTAGTATCTTAGAAAGAGGGATCTTTCAAACAAGATTTCGGGGGTTACCCATATATCTGAGAGATGTTCCCCACAAGATAAGTAAGCATTTGATATTTAGGTTTATATCTCGAAAACAATTTACTGAATGTGTAAAAACCTACTGACACATCCGCAGTGAGACCGTTTATCACATTTTAACTTTTTAATTCTTTAGCGTGTTTTGATAGTCCACTGATGTACTATCATTTCCTCTTTTTTCAACAAAACTCAATTTTTGAATTTATCATGTTTTTGACTTTTTCAAATTTTCTAATGTTTTTGGATTTTCTGAAATTTTCTTACTCCCCCTAAAATTCAAAACCATCAAAAGAAAATTTGAAAACAAACTGTACAAGTAAAGTGACAACTATTGAGAATTGCTTCAATTCGCCATCCACTTGGCTTAAACAATCAGAACTTCCCCTTACAACAAACTATTTTCCCATTAAGATTTCAAAACACTTAAGTTTATTTTAATCAGAATGGTTTTTCCGGAAAATAAGTTTTGTTGATTTTTACCATTTGTAGGTTAGGGATTCATTCATCACTTTGTTTCATTCAAACACTTGACAAATTTAACAGCTTTAAATTCTACCAACAAATACCACTTGTAGAAAATCAAGTACAACTTAATGTCCCTGATTAACCACTTGTAAATCGAAATATCACATAACCACCACTATTCACATCTGTGACATTTTTCAAGAAAGATGCCGATTCCTACTCCACTCTTACCATCCTGGGAGCTCCGGCAAGTCAGGTATTTATGTAGAAAAAGCTGTCACACAAGCCTGACCAGCCTTGGGTGATTCAGGTACACATCTATCCCACCATCTTTTTGATTCATAGAATTCTTTTACGCCTTTAACCTTCCCATCAACCATTTTTTCAAAAGTATGTTTAACATTTCCATTAAACACCTTTTCAGCATCAAATTCTTTCTTACCAACAAAGAATTGATCTGAAATTTCAAACCTACCTTTTGATTTCAGATTTTCTACGCTTAATGGTGGAAAGTTTTCATCGTTCAACTCTGGAACGGAATTCTCATTCTTTTTCTCAACAAATGACTCATCTGATTTTATGGAATCAGATTCATTGTCAGAACTACTCTCAGATTTTACAACCCATCTTTGTTTGTTTTCATCGACTTTTCTTTTGTAAAAACGCTTCGAAGTTTCACCAACTTCAAAAGTTGAATTTTGAAACATCTTAGATTTCTCAGATGGTTGTTTCTTTTCATCAACACATTTTTCTCTCAATTTTGAGTTAAAAGTAACTCCCTGTTTTGTGTTGTTGGACTGCTGGCAATTCCAAGCAATGTGTCCAATCTTGTGACATTTGAAGCATTCTCTTTTCTCAACTCTCTGTTCGGATCTCATCGTCATATTCTTTCTCTTCTCAGCAAGAAACTCCCGATTTGACTGTTTCCAAAACGGTTTCTTTTGTTCCTCTTCTGAGCTTATTCCTGAAACAAATTTTGTTTTTGGTTTATAAGTTTTCTCATTTTTATAATTTTCTGGGGAAATGAAACCTAAACCATTCTTTTTGTAGTTACCGTTATGGTTTGGTTTCTTTTGAAACCTATAACCAGAATTGTAACCCATTTTCTTGTTCACTCTTTGTTGAATTCTTGAAGTGTACTTTTTAGGTTTTTCAGAAAGATTTAGATCTTTTATTTCAGAAATATTAATTTCTGTCAATTTGAAAACCTGTTTAATCTGTTCAGTTTTGACACTTTTTATTGGGAATTCCTCATCAGAATATAATTTGTGTGAATCACTCAAAGTATATGCCACTTTGATTGGTCCATCATTCAAATTAGATTTTGATAACAAGAATTCTTTATTGTAAACCCTCTTGACTAGTGAACTCAGACTCTTTTCTGACGGACTCGGACTTTCAGTTTTAGACTCCGACTTTGACTCTTCATCCATATCCAACACCTGATCAACGACTTTCTTTAACAACTCAGACTCATGATCAGTGTCAGACGCTGTGAATGTGACATCAATATTATCTGGTAACTCATCAATGGTTTCAGACTTTAACTTGATGTTGAGAGCCTTATTTAAACGTTCCTCATTTGGCTTTCTGGGAGAATAACTTTCATAGATCGGGGGCGGACACTTGTTATACTTAACATTTTGTTTCTTACCAGTATCCTTTTCCTTCTCTTTATCTTCAAAAGCTTCAAGACCTGCAATAGTAGGATAAACTCGATCAATCAAATAATCACATGTTGTATAACTCAACCACAATCTTTTGATTCTTTCACTTTCAATTTTTTCTAGTTCCAAATCCTGCTTCAGCTTAGCACAGTCTTCGATATACTCATTGATGACCTTCTGCTTTGTCATTAATGTTGAGCTCATCATTGTCATAGCAGCATCAACTTCTTGATTTGTTTTGTTCAAACCATCAACCGTTCTGTTCAAAACATCATACGACTCCTTCACATACTTCACATCAGACAACAAATTCTCTTTCAACTTTTCAAGTTCAGCAATCTTCTTATCCTTCTCATCACAATCTTTGCAAGATTCTAAACATTTCTGACAAGGTTTAATGACCTCAACTAACTTTTCAACCTCGACAATCTTTTCAACTTCAACAATTTTTACCTCGACGACTTTTTTAACTTCGACGAATTTCTCAACTTCAACTATTTTTTCGACCTCAATAATTTTCTCTACCACTTTCTCCACTTCAATGATTTTTTCTACCACTTTCTCAGTCACTGGATCAACATTTGTTTCTTCAACCTCCATCTTTGCCTTGTCATCAACTATTCTTATTGCTTCCAGCTCTCTCTTTAATCTGGCAATCTTCTTCTCATTCAGCATCTCAACTTTATCTGCAAAAAACAAATTAAAACTGTCAGGATCTATGCCTTTTCTGGCTTTATTAAGATATTCTTCTTCATCATCGGTATCAATATCACTTCCTAAATCTGGAAAAATCGGAATTCTTTTCGGACTAGATTTGACATCTTTTTCTTCCAGAATTCTAGGCAACAAGTCCTGATCCTGGGGGAATGTATTTATCCCAGCTAAAACCCTCTGCAACCTTTTCATCATCTTGGTCAATTATACCATAACAAGATCTTTTCTCTTTTTCTTCAATGGCTCGTGCATGTGCAGTTTGTGGTTGTTGGGTATCTGGTGAAAAATTGAATTTTGATAACAATTGTTCTTTCCAGACTGATCTTGTCTTCCATCTACTTCTTTGTTTTTGCACTCACGCTTAAAATGACCTTTTTCTCGACACCTGAAACATGTAACCTTTGATTTGTCAAAACCTATCGGAGATTTTGCCAATTCATTAAAGTCATTTCTTCCAGTGATTTGTTGAAATTTTTCAACCCTTAGAACAACACTAGCCAAACACCACTTGACGTCCATCAACTCAAGTTCTTCAGCATCAATCTGGTCATAATCTTCTTTGTAAGCATCGGATTTCCAATTCTGCCATCAATCAAACTTTCATATGATTCCAACATAGCAACGAGTGATGCATTGTGTTGCTTTGCTATTTCTGGAGACAGATTTTGACCATTTTGAATGTTCAAAGTGACATTGCATTGAAGATTTGTAGAATTCTGTCGTTGAGGACTTGATGCTGAATGATTTGGATCAAAGCTTGAATACGAAGATGAATTTCCACTACTTTGAGTTATAGTACTACCCTTTGTTCCAGAAGAACTATCAGCACTGAAACCAGTTTGGATCTTTGGGCTTGGAGTAACTTCAAATTTGTTTCCTCTGTAATATAAACTAACATCCTGTTGAGCATTTGGATTCCTCATGATTGCCGTTTTCTGAATATCCAACTCGTGCTCTTCGATCTTCTGAATAAACTGTGCCAGATTCATATTCTCAAATTTTCTCATGTGTTTTAGAATCAACAAATAAGTTCCCCATTTCTGCTGTGGTAATGCATCAGCAAGTTTATCAACCCATTCATCGTCGTCTTTCTTTATATCTAACCTTCCCATTTCGAAAACCAGATGACAATATCTATCAATGGTCATTTTTGTTGTTTCACGATCAAAAGCTACAAACATGTCAAATGACTTTTTCAGCAAAGCCTTTTTGTTCTTGATCATATCTGCACTTCCTTTAAACTTTTGAATCAATGCTGTCCAGATTGACCTAGCAGTACCCTCATGTTGGAGTAAAACAAAGATATCTTCTTTAATCGCTTGTTGAAGAATACTGATCATCATTTTTTCACTTGTATACTTCAATTTATCACCCTCCAAAAAATCACAAAATGCTTTCTCAAGCCCACGTTCATTTTCGGTTTCTCGTAATCTTTTTCTAATGAACACTGTTATGGGTCATTTTCTAAGCATACATATCCTGACCAATATCCTGCCTTTGTTTGTTCGCTTGTGACCAGGATGCTGGAAGAGGATATTACTGACATCTTGGGTAATATCCTGAGATTTGTTAATTAACCACGTGCAGGTTGAAGACTAAGACTTATCAATGGTCGAAAGGACTTCTTCTCCTTAAGACTCGGACGAATTTGTTGAAGAAGAGACGTTGAGCCCGAAAGACCAGGTCTACAACATTCAATGAGGGAACATGCGGTGGATCCCGCAAGTTTAGGTTAGTTTGTTGGTTTATCTTTACTATAAATAGATGTGGCGGATCAGTTTAAGACACACACTTTTTCACCAACACTTCCGTACACTTTTGCTCTCTAGCTGCTAGCAACCACTACACACAAACACTTGTATTCAAATCTCATTGTAACACTTAGTTGATCCGCACCACATCCTGCATTGTATCCTGATATTTGAAGCAATAGAAGAACAAGGCAGCTACGATTGTCAGCTCCCGAGGTTTTATGCCGGCGATCTAGATTGATCAAGGGCTTTCCTCGTACATCTCGTGCCATTTACTTTACTTTTTTGCTCATTGTTTGATCACAGATACGACTCTATATCCTGAGCCGTATCCTGAAACTGTTTTTGCAAATAACTCAATTAACATATTTTTGAACACATTCTCTTAGCACACTACCTCACTTAACTAATTTGATCACTTAATTGCTTCGGTAATTTTTGGCCAAAGTCCTAAGGCATTTAGGATGAAGGATACTGGATCCTGGTCATGATCATGAGAAGGATACTGGATCCTGGATGACTCCAATCATAAGATATCTCAAGGAAGGAAACATTCCTGAAGACAAAAGTCCTAAGGCATTTAGGATGAAGGTATCACAATTCACCATTATAAATAATATTTTGTATAAGAAATCTCTTGCAGGTCCATACCTAGGATGCTTGAAGGATCCTGAGGCTATGGAAGTGCTTTAGGATATACACGAAGGGGATTGTGGTAACCATACTGGGGGCAGATCTTTGTTCTCAAAAGTGTTGAGAACAGGATAGATACTATTGGCCGACAATGAAGAAAGATGCTGCAGAATACGCTCGAAGATGTGAAGCATGCCAGAGGCATAGCAACATATTGCATCAACCGGCTGAACCATTATATCCTATAGCTTCCCCTTGGCCATTCATGAAGTGGGGAATGGACATAGTAGGAAAGTTGCCAAAAGCTCCAGGAGGAAAAGTTTTCTAAATGGGTTGAAGCTGAAGCATTTGTCCAAGTTAGAGACCAAGAAGTAGTATCCTTCATAAAGAGAAATATCCTGACCAGGTTTGGAGTACCAGCTGAAATCATTTGTGACAATGGATCTCAGTTTATAAGCAAGAGAACTACTGACTTTTGCAAGAGTTGGGGAATCAAGATGATAACATCCACTCCAGTACATCCTCAAGCAAATGGGCAGGCAGAATCCTCAAACAAGATAATTGTCAACAATTTGAAAAAGAGACTTGGGGCTAAGAAGGGAAGATGGGCAGAAGAATTACCATTTGTCCTATGGGCTGACAGGACAACTGTGAAGAATGCTACTGGGCAAACTCCATTTTCCTTAGTATTTGGAGCAGAGGCAGTAATCCCGACAGAAATGACAATGGCCACTGTAAGATCTACCCTAAGTGATCCTGAGCAGAATCCTGAAGCCTTGTGTCAAGATTTAGACACTATCATGGTTGCAAAAGTCGCTAGGCGCTCCCTTGTCGGTCGACCAGGGAGTTGAGAGTACTCGGTCTAGGCGGAGAGTACTCGGGGAGTACTCGGACATGTTAAATTATAAAGAAATTACTTTTTGGAGATTAACTATATGCCAGATTACACAAATTTACTAATATTTATAACAAAATACGTGAAAATGATATTCATTCTTTAATATGATGGGCATAGAAATTATGTTATGTTATTATTTAAGTCAAACTAGGCCCGAGTTGACCTACTAGATCCAATTCTGGCCGAGGTTGACCGCGTTTGACCGAATCCTCGTAATTAGCGGAGTCAAAGAAAGTCGCCTCGGCAACCTGCCTTGTAGCGACTACTCGGGGAGTACTTGGCCTTGGAAACCTTGTTTTACAACCATGGAAACTATAGATGAAAAAAGAGATGCGGCAAGGCTAAGGATGGCAGCATATCAACAGAGAATATCCAGGGCATATAACAAGAACATTAGGACCAGAAGGTTTAAGGTTGGAGATTGGGTGCTAAGAAAGGCTTTTCAAAATACTACTAATCCTGCCGATGGCAAGCTAGCCCCAAAATGGGAAGGACCATATGAGGTTGAATCAGAAGCAGGAAAAGGAGCATACAGACTCAAAAATATGGAGGGGGATATGCTACCAAGGTCCTGGAATGCTATACACCTTAAGCTCTATTTCAAGTGAGTTTAGAATTTAATTTCTAACTCAGGATGGTATGAATTCTACCTTTTTTAAATATGTTTGGTTTAATTTATTCTTGGTAACCCAATACTGACTTAAGCATCGGAGGGGTGTTAGCCAAGCTAACACCCACCTTAGTTTACAATTGTTTTGCAAGATATGTTTCAGGATGTAGCCCCAGGATATGTGCTCAGGATAACTCGAAAGATTAGAGGATTCGCCCCCTCTCTCACGTTTAAGGGATACTGATCCCTTCACAGGTTTAAAGGTATTCACCTTTCTTCCGAATTGGGTTTAAACACCCTGACTGGAGCAAAGTTATTCAGGGATAGTTCAAGGTGGCGGGACCAGTCCATGTAAAAGTGGCTGACAATTTCGTCAGTATTGGCTATATCCTGAATCCTAAAGGTATATGAGGATTGATCACCCTCTCTCACGAAAGGGTATTTTCATACTCTCTAAGGTTTAAAGGTTTTCACCTTTCTAAGTCTTGGAGTTTATACACTCCCGCCTGTAGCGCATGAAAATTTGGGATTTTCCCCAGGATATAAGGATTTTATCTCCAGTACACCTTTGGGTTTTGCCCTTGGACATAAAAAATTGCCTAAACAATGGAAACTGACATTCAGAAGATTTCTAAAGTATTTGAAGGCATTGTACAAAGGGGACATTCCCATTAAGGTGGTGGTGCAAAAGCTAAAAAGATAGGATTTGAAACTAATGCACTAAGTACCTTGCACAGGGGACATCTTTATGGGAAGAATGGAAAAGGGATTGAAGTTTGGTAATAGGTTTATATCCTATTTCTGGTATGATCTTTCCTTTGTAAACATCGTTTAGGTTTTTAGTGACATTATGTTCTATAGAAAGGGCAAGTATCCTGATATATTCTCAAAGTCTTTTTCAGAATATTTGATTAAGGTGTTTGAAACTAATGAAAGTTTGGAACTGTGATCATTTAAAAACTGGTTGTTTATCGAAAACTTTCTACAAAGTGAAGCGATGTTTGTAAATTCTATCTAATAAAGAGTTTTATGATATATTACTTAGCATACTGATCAGGATATTTTATAAGATAACAGTATGAATTTTTTTGCAAAGCTAAGGGTTACACTAAGTAATGCAAAGTAACAGAAAATAAGTCAAAAGATAGTTATATTATTAACAGGTCAAAAGTTGTGCTTTTGGTTTCACCTCAAACCGAGGCCCATCCACCAAAAACACAATAAGTTCTTAACTAGATTTACTTAACAGATTGAAGGTTTCGTCTCAAACCAAGACCCATCCGCCTTCAACTGTTATATTGTTCAAAATAACTATACTAACTGATAACCAAGGGCTTCGTCCTCAAACTCAGGATCCCTCCACCTTTGGTCATCATATTGTCTAAGTGCAGGAAATGTGAATTGTTCAAAAGCAGGAAAAGTAAATTGTTCAGACAATCACAACCATCAAATTTAAAAAGTGGGCTCCGGCCTAGGCATAAACATCCATCATCGCCCACTTCGCTGCTTTCAAGGGGCAGCTCCCTCTTCCATCATGTCCTCTCCGGCAGCATCCTCTCCAGCATTCATCCCAGCCTTATCAGCAGCGTCTCCACCAGCATCCTTCGTAGCACCAGCATCACCTACCTTCTCGGTCACCTTAGTGGGTTCCTCTGCAGCAGGTTTTGAGGGGGGCTCCACGGGGTTGCCACCAAGATCCTTCAGTTTCATCTCCCAGACCTTGATGTTCCAGGAAGGGCATTCAAAGCCCAAAGCCTTGGCCTCATATGCCATTTTTA
This sequence comes from Helianthus annuus, assembly GCF_002127325.2. Taxonomy (NCBI): domain Eukaryota; kingdom Viridiplantae; phylum Streptophyta; class Magnoliopsida; order Asterales; family Asteraceae; genus Helianthus; species Helianthus annuus. The sequence goes on from NC_035434.2 coordinate 140,762,923, forward strand.
GCCTGGCCGGAAGAGGGAGATGACAACTGAGTTCTTAAGGCTCTCCCGGTATGAGGCCATATCCTGCTCATGTTGAACCTGGGCTGCGTCGTACTTGGCTTGAGCTTCTTAGGTGATCTTCTGGACGGTGGACTGATGTTCTTGAGTCATGGCCTTGTACTTGGCTTCATAATGTTCCGATTTTGCGGTGGCGATTGCTGCTTGGTCAGCGATGGTAGCCTCAGCCTTCTTCAGTTGGCTCTCCAACATGACGTTCGAGCCACATGCGTCCTCGTAAAGAAATACCAGGCGTTCGAGGCCCTGTAAGGTAGGTAAACAAGTATCAGCCTGAACTAACATTTATAATCAGCATATGATGAAGGATATAAGCCGGGATACTAACCTGATTAAGGAAACCTGTCATGAATTTGCTGGAATCCACGAACCCGTGATCCTCATATGGGAATACATGGGGAGTAGGAGGATGATCTGCTTCCTTCCTCTTCCGGGAGCTGGAGGCCCGGGTCCTGGACGCTGGAGGAGCTTTGGGAACGGTGGCGGTCTTTGAACTGCTGGGCTTTGGAGTGTTGGTTGGCTTTGGGTTGATTTCTTGTTTGATGGGTGCAAGGCTGGAATAACTGTCCAACTCATCAAGTTGGAAGCCTTCGAGGTTGATGACCGGCACTGTGTCAAGGGAGAAATGTTTAATTTATGTCATTTATGTCTTATAGTCAAATTGCTCATCTATACTTACTGGACATTTCTGAACTGGATTTCTGACTTGAGCTTGTGAGAGATAGGGAGAAGGTTCTTTCGGAGGCAGGAAGACGGTAAATCTCTTTGATCCTGGACTGTGATTCTGCACTTGGGGGTGCTAGGTCTCTGAAATTCGCTGCATGAAAAATAGGATATCAGTCAGAATATAGTTAAGAATATATTTGGGGGTGCTTCTAAAACCCTAGATCCGACCCTTGGTTAGCCAACTAATTGGCAGGTCAAGACCCCCGTCGATGGAGTCCCTCTTTACGAAAAAGAACTTTCATTGCCACTGATCTTCGTTCTTGGTGGCTTTAAGTATTAGGGGATTTTTGGAAGTGGAAAACAAGAGAAAACGACTATTTCCATGAGATCTCAATCGGTATGCTATGGGAAGGTCTTCAATGCACAAGTTAGGGCAATGGCGAGATTTGATTTTGTCAAGCACCATCAAAACCAGCCAGACCATTGGCATGGTTTGGGCGTAACTGAGACCGGTGAGCTCGAAGAAACGAGAAATAAAGGGTGGAAATGGATACCGGAGTCCTAAAGAAAAGGGGTAGGCGAAGAAGCAAACCCACTCATTTGATGACGCGTCTGAGCGGACTTCCTGATCGAAAGGGCGAATGACAGTTCCGGTGGGAAAAGCGCCGGAGTCCTTCAAAGCGGCGATATCGGCATTGTTAAAAGAGCAGATCTCTTTTTCTGGTTCTCGAATGAGATTTTGGCTCACGAGGGTTGGGATTGGATCGTTCGGGCGAGATCTTGTTCGCGATGCCATGAGGAATATCAAGCAAATAATAAGGAATTCAAAGAAAGAAGAAGGTGAGAGAGAGGATGGGTACCTGAAAATTGCTTGGAGAAGAATGAAAGTAATGAGAGATATCTCAGCTAATTATAGGCTGGATATAGTGGGTGAAGTGTAAAAGAAGTGTGGGAAGTTACACTAGGTCACCTCAAACGTCATTTCATCATAAGTGCCTCGGTTTGCGAGACAAGATTTTCGAAATATATCCGTTGGATTGGTACACCAACAGATATATTTGGGGACAATTGTTATGGGTCATTTTCTAAGCATACATATCCTGACCAATATCCTGCCTTTGTTTGTTCGCTTGTGACCAGGATGCTGGAAGAGGATATTACTGACATCTTGGGTAATATCCTGAGATTTGTTAATTAACCACGTGCAGGTTGAAGACTAAGACTTATCAACGGTCGAAAGGACTTCTTCTCCTTAAGACTCGGACGAATTTGTTGAAGAAGAGACGTTGAGCCCGAAAGACCAGGTCTACAACGTTCAATGAGGGAATATCTGGTGGATCCCGCAAGTTTAGGATAGTTTGTTGGTTTATCTTTACTATAAATAGATGTGGTGGATCAGTTTAAGACACACACTTTTTCACCAACACTTCCGTACACTTTTGCTCTCTAGCTGCTAGCAACCACTACACACAAACACTTGTATTCAAATCTCATTGTAACACTTAGTTGATCCGCACCACATCCTGCATTGTATCCTGATATTTGAAGCAATAGAAGAACAAGGCAGCTGCGATTGTCAGCTCCCGAGGTTTTATGCCGGCGATCTAAATTGATCAAGGGCTTTCCTCGTACATCTCGTGTCATTTACTTTACTTTTTTGCTCATTGTTTGATCACAGATACGACTCTATATCCTGAGCCGTATCCTGAAACTGTTTTTGCAAATAACTCAATTAACATATTTTTGAACACATTCTCTTAGTACACTACCTCACTTAACTAATTTGATCACTTAATTGCTTCGGTAATTTTTGACCAAAACAAACACCATGCGTCAAACTTATAAGCTTGCACCCAATTCTCAAACCGATTCTGCCATCCCTTAAAATCTTCAATGTACATGAGTTTTGGCGGTTTCTGGTAAGTTCCTGTCTCGTTCTCATTGTACAAAGTTTCAGTAGCTGTAACTGGTGCAACTGGTGTAGCAAACGCATTGTAGAATTCCTCTTCCATGATTCTGTAAATGGAAACACAAAGTCAACATAGTTCACACGAAATATGAGTTCAAACGAAATCACTTTGAGCGAAATTATCAAACTCAAGCGAAATCAGACTTGGTGCCGAATAAGGTCTTACAAATGAAATCAGATCTCACACGAAATATCACTTTCAAACGAAATTGCTATTCCGCGCGAAATTACTCACACGAAATAACAATTTGGAGCGAAATTAACTATTTCAAGCGAAATAAGGTAATTTCGTGTGAAATTGTCAAACGAAATTCCAGTTGGAAGCAAAATTAGCTAATTTCGTGTGGAACACTTCAAACGAAATTACACTTTTATGCGAAATTATAAATTTCAGGCGAAATTAGGTAATTTTGTTTGAAATCAAGCTGGTAATTACGTACGAAATAGCGCTGACGTCATCATTTTCGATCTGTGTTTCAAGCGAAATTACTGATTTTATCAATTTTAGATCATATTAAGGTCTAAATCTTTCAAGGATTCGTTAAAGCACTATTTCGTATGACATGTGTGAAATTCAATCCATTTTGACCGTTAAATCTTGTTAATTTTAAAAAGAAGGTGGAGAAGTCAGAAATTATGGTTGTTTTGGCAAGAACTCTTCCTCCTGAGCTCTGATACCACTTGTAGGATCGGTTTGTGACCCAAACGAGTCGTTCAGAAGAGCTCTTATCAATTCAAAAGGCGGAAATAGATGAATTGACTTGAAAAACAGCTAGTTTCACTCTTAATTGTCTTGTTTTATTGATATAACAAGTTTTCAGATCAGTAGACACGTCGGCAGCACTTCAGTACCGGAATCATGAATGTTACAAATGATTTCGCTTCAAAGGTATTTATACTATTCTAATTTCGCATGAACCGGTTCCAAACGAAATTAGATTCCAAGAGAAATCTAATTTCGCACGGAATTACCTAAATCACCTATATTCTTGAACTACGTGCCCTGATCAAACATTCTTAATACAAGACTCGATACAAGACGAAGTCGAAAGACATATGCACCAACAAAATTTGTGGTAAAAATTAAAATTTATTAGTTTACTTTTGTTTTTGCGTAAAACAGACCTTTTTACTAAAATTTTAAATTTTAATTTTCAGAATCTCGAACGAAACCGTCAACGTTAACAACACGAATGTTGTGACGGGAACCCCCTTAACGCCACCACTGTGGGAGCGTCCATAGTGGCTAATCACGCTGAACGACCCGAGAAGTTCTCGGGTCTACACTTCAAAAGGTGGCAGCAGAAGATGTTCTTCTACCTGACCACCATGAACCTTGCGAGATTCTTAACTGAAACCGCTCCCCAACCTGCAGAAGGGGTGACCAGCGCTCAGGCTCTGAGCGCGGTAGAGGCTTGGAAGCACTCGAATTTCATTTGTCGAGGCTATGTGTTAAACGGGCTTTCGGATGCATTGTATGGTAACATGTACTACAATGTCAAGACTTCCAAAGATCTTTGGGATGCCTTAGACAAGAAGTACAAAACGGAGGATGCTGGCACAAAGAAATTTGTGGTAGCCCGTTTCTTGGATTTCAAAATGGTTGATTCTAAAACAGTTAAGAATCAAGTCCAAGAATTCCAAATTATACTATATGACATCTTTGCAGAAGGCATGACACTTAGCAAGACATTCCAAGTGGCAGCGATGATTGAAAAGTTACCTCCTAGTTGGGTTGATTTTAAGAATTATCTTAAACACAAACGAAAGGAGATGACTATAGAGGACCTTATTGTTCGTCTTCGGATTGAAGAGGACAATAGAATTGCCCAAAAAGGCAGCCTTGCGCAGACTAGTGCTAGCGCAAATCTGGTTGAGCATGGGCAATCCTCTAAGGGCGCGAAGGGCAAGGGGAAAAAGGACAAACAGAAAGCAAAGGCTAGCAAACTTGGACCGAAGAAAGGGGTTGTGAAAAAGAAACCTCAGACGTTCCAAGGGACTTGTTACAACTGTGACGAGCCAAGGCATCGGGCTAACCAATGCAAGAAACCAAAGCGTGAGCGTGCGCACATGGTGGATGAAGACGGAATGCCTTTGGTGGCAATGATTTCCGACAAAACCGCAATGTTGGATGAGGTCAATGCTATGACCAACACTCCAAAAGGATGGTGGGTTGATACGGGAGCGACCCGTCATGTGTGCCCAAACAGGAGCCTCTTTACCACCTTCAAAGAGCTTGCGGGAGATGAGAAGCTGTACATGGGAAATGCAGCCACCGCGGACATCAAGGGTGAAGGAATGGTGATTTTGAAGTGGACTTCAGGGAAGGAGCTCACTTTAAGCAACGTCTTATATGTCCTAGACTTGCGCAAGAGCCTAGTCTCGGGTTGGTTGCTTAATAAGTTTGGATTTCGTTTAGTTTTTTAGAGCAATCAATTTGTACTAACTAAACGAGGAATGTATGTAGGCAAGGGCTATGCCCAAAATGGTATGTTTAAATTGAATGTAATGGCAGTCAAGAAGAACATGACTAAAATTGCTACTACTTCTACTTATATGCTTGAGTTTTCTGATTCGAATAAATGGCATGGTAGATTAGGTCACGTTAATTTTAATTCAATACGCCGTTTAATCAATTTAAATTGTATACCAACATTCCATATTGATTCATATTATAAATGTGAAACATGCGTTGAATCCAAACTTACAAGATCATCATCAAAATCGGTTGAACGAATAACCGAACCCCTTGATTTAATTCAAACTGATATTTGTGATTTAAAAGCGGTACCCACAAGAGGTGAAAATAAGTACTTCATCACGTTTATTGATGATAGTATTAAATATTGCTATGTATATTTACTAAAAAGTAAAGATGAAGCAATAAGTAAATTTATCTTGTATAAAAATGAAGTTGAGAATCAACTTCAAAAGAAGATAAAAGCTTTGCGAAGCGACCGAGGAGGCGAATATGTTGCACCTTTTGCCGACTTATGCGCAAAAAGTGGCATTGTACATGAGTGTACACCTCATTCTCCACAATCAAATGGCGTGGAAGAACGAAAGAACCGTACATTGAAAGAAATGATGAATGCCAGGTTGATAAGTTCTGGGGTGAGCCAGGAAATGTGGGGGGAAGCCATTCTCTCAGCTAATTATCTTTTGAACAAGATACCATTCAAAAAGAGAGACGAAACTCCATATGAGTTATGGAAAAGGAAGAAGCTTTCATACAAATACTTGAAAGTGTGGGGGTGCCTAGCAAAGGTGATTGTACCACCTCCTAAGGCTCTTAGGATAGGACCCAAAACTGTTAGATTGCATATTTATCGGGTGTGCGCATCAAAGTAGTGCACATCGCTTTCTTGTACATGAGTCCAAGAATCCTGATGTACACGTAAACACTATCATGGAGGTGAATCCTAACGTTGTGTCTTACTTTGAAAATGTGTTTCCTTTGAGAAGACAAACACATGCAACGTCATCAACACCTAATTTTGAAGTAGGTGAAAGCTCATCTACACCAGTTGATGAGGTAGTTCATGATAAGACACATGAACGACCTGAGGTTGAAGAAAGTGATCGTAGGCGAAGTAAAAGGCCAAGGGTTGGAAAATCCTTCGGTCCAGACTTCGTTAGCTATATGGTTGAGGGTGAGCCCAATACATATCGCGAAGCGGTTTCCTCTTCAGAAGGACCTCAATGGAAAGAAGCAATAAGGAATGAAATTGATTCTATATTGCAAAATCATACTTGGGAGCTAGTAGATCTTCCACCTGGTTGCAAACCACTATGTGTCCTCGCGAAGGGTGCGGAGCACCCTAACTCGCACTCGCACTCGCACTCGCACACGCTCGCGCGCGCGCATATGGCGTTGGCGATGAGGCGCAATGTGGCGCTTTGATGGTGCACTTTGCACTTCGTACGCTCGCATCGCCGCTTGAGAGCCGCCTTTGTATTTTTGACCACGTGCGCGTGGTGGATCACAGAGGCTGCAAGGACCAAGTGGTGAAGTGGCGTGCGGGTTCGAGGCGCGTGACGTGGCAGTCCGCGCGTGAGTACACGTGGCACGAAGGCGCGCGGTTGCGCATGTTGCATGGGCCCTGATGTGACGTGCGCGGCGCACCAGAATGAGCCAATACGGCGCGACTGTGTGGCGTGCTCGTATAGGTTCACAGGTGACGTGGCACACGCGCGCAGGCGCGTATGGACCTGAGTCAGTGTGGCGCACGCGCGCATGGCAGTGAGCCAAGAGGACGCACCGCGCATGAACATGCAGACCAGCGCGCGCGCAGAAGCTTCCAGCATTGTGAATGACAGTACAGTTACAGTTCAGCTTCGAAACTGACGAGTTAACAGTCTTTGACTGAGAATTAAATGATGTATTAAATTGCATTGAAGACGTTTAATGCAATTTAAATCTCTCCTTTAATTCTTTTGACTGTTTCGATTCAGATGGAGTATAAATACTGCATCTCCACCACTGCAGAAGACACCAGCACAACAGCTTTATGCAAACAATTTTCTACACACTTTTGATCATTTTCTTCTTGCAAGTTTCAAGGTAACACTCGGGTTGTAGGCGAACTCCGGCAGTACTACTGCTCCGGCTGTTGTACCCTGGGAAACAAAACGAGTACTCTTGGGAGACTCGGAATTTGTTTTAAGGGAAACATATTGAACACGTGCCTCAATCTTCTTCTTCTACATTTCTTGTACTTTGGTTATTTTCTGTTGTAATTGTACTAGCTGTTTAGGCTTTCCTATTTCTGTATTGTAATCATTTAATAAAATTTGTTTTATTTTATTTATATTACGCGAACGGTTCCTACAGAAACATGCGATTAGTCAAACTAACACAAGATAGAAACAATTAAAAAGAATATTACCAGTTAAAGAAAAATAGAAAAGAAAATAATATTACCAGTTCAAGAAAAATAGAAAAGACAGTAACACAAACAAGTATTATAAAAAGTAAAAAAATATATAAAATAAGGTGTGGACCTATAAATAAAATAAGGAGCATATGTACACAGAGTGGGGCAAGTTCACGGAACCTACGAAAGTTTAAATTTTGAATATATACAAAATAAGGTGTGGAGCTATAAATAAAATAAGGAGCGAACACATATACTGGTAAAGGCCTTGTGTCGTAAGCAAGTGGTCACCGGTAGGGAAGAAATCAATATTGGTACCGTACTTACTGAGCTGATACAGTACCGCATAGGACTAATATTGAAGTTTAGTAAATTCAAAAGCGAATACCGTACCGTATATGTTTGGTCGGTATCGGTATGGTATACATACTGCATGATATCAATACCTAAATTTAGTTAAATCTAAAACCGAATATTGTATCGTATGTGTCTAGTCAATACCAAAATGGTATGATACCGGTATTTGATATGACAAGTTCCTTCTTATTCACCTGTTCAAATCTCACCATTTTTTGAACTTTTTGTAATTTTTTAAACAATTAAAAATTCAAAGTAAGCACATAATGAGACCATGTGTAGTGGCAATGTGAAGTGGCGTGATTTTTGCCACTTGACGCCTCAAAACGCTTGAACACCCCAGGAGGGGCTTGATCTTTGATTTTTCGGTCTTGATGCCATATGTCATGCCCAAGGGAGGGGCTTGAAGACTCTCCATTACATATAGTGTTAAAGAAGTCTAAACATCCATTCATTTCATCATTATCATAAATTTTTGGGTCACGGATATCATGACTCAGGTGATCACATAGTTACCCATGTCATCATATTATCTGGTTTGATCACATCTATATTTTTTCTCCCACACTAATCATTACAATCTCAGTTCACACAATGATTTCATAATTTGATCACAAACCCCCATTGTGACTCTTAAGTCTTAGTTCACCGTGCTCATTTATGAATCATGCCAAGTCATGAACATTTAATTAATAATCTCAATACATATTCCACAATTATATATAACCCAATGGGCTTAAATCACATCAGATACATACACATACACAGCTTTTAATGTCATAAATACTTCCTAAACCATGGTTTCACTTTGTTTGGCTTTGCTTTCAGTTTCTCTGACTTAATACACGACTTCCTGCAAAATAGCAACTTAAGCAAAATAAACAGTGTGATTCTTGTAAAAATAAGTTAACTACATCTGTCACTTTACTCTTACTAAGTATATTACTTAAAAAAAGAGGCCAAATATTGTAAAACAACACAAAGTACTATGCCTCATCATTTGGAATCCAATTTAATAGCATTTCAATCTACGGTCCATTTCTGGTCACTTCTAACCCATTCTACCCATTTGACATTATTTTAAATAGATTTCTTAAAATAAAGATATAAATGTAGCATGCATACTAACAACGTAGATGATCACACACAATTTGTCACACGCCCATTCTGTATTTCTATTATTATCTCTTTTGAGTCCCAAGAAGGCAAGAAGCAGACATTGTGCAACTTTGCAGACACGGAAAAAGTAAATGAAGAGTGCATAAAATAGCTTACATGAAGAATCAGATAACAAACATGTTATAAACCAATAGTCGTATACGCAAAAATGAATAAAGGTATGGCAATTGTGAACTACATAGTGCATTAGCAATATTCGTATTTAGATGAATGGAAAAAAGAAAACTTTGTACCTGAATCAATCATCTTCTTCTTGGGACCTGAATTAGAAGTCTTACTGGTACCTATACCAAGATATGCTATTAGATCCCGCAGCAGCTTGATGATGGGTCTGATTAGTTAAGAATAGGATATGTTCAAAAGTTATATAATTTCAATTTCATATAAAAGTTATATAATTATTTATATATGAATGACTAACACAATAGGATATGCTCATATGCAAGAAAAGCGAAAGCGAACCTTCCGTATATCAGCTTCTACTTTAGCTTTTTGCAAATTCTCCCAAGCATCTATTTTGGCTACCTTATGTACCACCCTCAAAAAGGAAACAAATATAACTTTGGGTTGTGCTTTTACCTCAAACGGGTGAAATATAGTTTCTTTGTTAGAAATTATTACCTTTTTGTCATCAAACTATCAAACTGATATAATTTGTAAATCATGTCAAATTGCAGTTCCTGGTCCAACAGCTAACAGTATGGACTGTATAAAAACACTGCCACATAAACTGAAACCGGCTGCACTTGTTCATCCCATACAGACGACAGAGAATCATACCCATCTTTAGCAGAAGCAGGCCTATACCAACTCTCTTCCAAACATGACCCAGTAAACCTTTTATTAGCAAACCAACAGCTGCCATATACAGCCAGATCTAGGAACAGATGTAGCTCGGACTAACTGCAGCCTTGCAACCACTGAAGTGACGACCCAAAGTAATGGTTTTATGCCTTTGAGGGGTATAATGGTCATTTAAGGAGTCTTGCTTCAGCACATGATGTATACAGCTCTCAACTGGTCTTGACTTCAAAACAGACCGCCCAGTAACATCACCATTTTAACAACTGGAGTCACAATTTGTTTGAATTCAAAACTTTTTTTACCGGTGATTTGGGCCCCATGACCGGAAATCCACCTCTAATCCAGATGGCATGGCAAAAACTTTACCATTGCTTCAACGATTACCCCTAAAAAATTTATATAAACGATTTTTAATTATTAAACCTGATGCTGCTGAGGTTGAGGTTGAGGCAGTGCAGCTGCAGTTGGACTTGAGAGTATACACCATATCTGGCATAGCCTTCGTAGTACATGGTAGCGGGATCTTGTGAAACTGCCAACTGGAGCATATCGTATGTCTCATGTCACCGACCCGTACGCCTCGTTCAGAAAAGCATCGGGCCACAAATCCACTAAGCTTCCTGGACACACACGCTATGGAAACAAAACTCTTCACATGGGCCGGCTCCACGTCTAAAGCATGTTTATAAGCCTTCAAACCTTGTTTCTGGAGACCTTTTGCTTCATAAAGCAAACCTGCAACACCATTCATGCAACATGCTTAGTATCACATAAAGAAAAATAGTTAAACCATCAAATGAAACAAAAGTACATCGGGCAACGGCTGCACATTTCAATCCATATGAAATGATTAAAATCACATTAAAAAGTATAGTTAACTATACATATAGAACAAAAGCACAACACAGAATTGAAAAAAAAAGGAATGTGTTACTCTGATGAGGCCCATTCCCTTAAACACATCAAGAGCTTAAATTGTTTCTTGAGGACTATCATGTTGTCTGCCACTCAAGAACTGCTTCAGGTAGTGAAGATCTTTTTTGGCAGCAAACTTGATTGTAACCCTGAAGTCACGTTCCCGCCTACGACACACATCAACCACATTAGACAACATTTTTGATACGATAAAATATATATGAATATTAGATTATACCCATCCTGCTCAGTGATTTTAACGGCGAACTCTTTAGACTCAAAGGGCAATGGACCCTTAGCAAACGCACTCTTCTTTCCATCTTAAGCTAACAGCAAATTTCCGAGGTGTGAAGCCCGATACAGAGAGCTGATAGATTTCATGATTTCTCTGCATTTGGTCTTTGATGTAACCTCAGGAGAAATTGATACCTAAAACCAAACTTGAAATAACATTAGCACAGAGTATCTTATCAATGCATTATCACCTCACAAGCAATTAAGCATTATAAACGGAACATGGCACATAAAATAACAAAAATGTAATTTCCAAAACTGAAATAACATTACAAAAATGTAAGTATTACAGTAGCACTAAATTATACTCCAATTGTGAATGAAAGGAAATAAACAGATTTCTTAAGAATATAGAACTAATCAAACATCAGACGACTCAACAGAAACTATGAGATCTAAATTGTGAAAAACCATAAATCCACCAGGAAGGTGACATCCATATAAAAGAGGTACAATGTTCAAATATGGTGTATACACAACTTACCATTTAATCAGCCAACATCAAGACTGTTTTCAATTGAAAGTTCCTCCCACAATACACAAACAGGTCCTCAAGACTCGGTCCTAGCAAATCAATAATTAAAACATTATCCTCTCCATCTACACCGGACCATTTTATGGAAGGTATACCACCTACAAGTGAAAATAAAACATTACAAATCATATCATTCAGAGTGAAATAAAAGATAAACATATAAATCTGCATTGTACAACTTAGCTTCGTACAAAAGTTGTGGATGTTTAGTCTTATTATACTACTGCAATATCAGAAAACCAACATTAGCTCTAAACTCAGAATAAAACCAGTTCAAACCCTAATTCACATCTAAACCCTAAATCCCCAACCCTACCCAAACAATCTCACATCAATCACAAATAATCAAAACAATTTCTGAGCGTAAACAAATTACAATAAAAATACTAACAAAAGCAGCCAAATTAATCAAACTCATACCTGGTATGCTGCAGTTTTGAAAAGAAAGAAAGTTGCTGATGCTGGGATGATGATGTAATCCCTTCTTTGGCCATCCCTTAACACAGCAAACCCTAAATGGGCAAAAATAACTGATTTAAATGTTAAAAGCGATGGAAGAACATACATCTGTTGTTGTCTGCATTATCGGACCGTCAATACCTGCTTATGTGCTGAACTTAGGTAATGACCTGCTTTATCGTCGTCGGAGGTCATAGCCCGGAACGTTCTCTTTATATTTCTCTTCTCTTTTCGAGATCTGCAAATCCCTAAACGTTTTTAGCATAACCAGAGGAAATCGGTGATTGGGGTCGACTTGAAAGGGGATCCAGAGATGAGATTATTCTAGGTATAGAATCACGAGAGAGAGAGAGAGTGAGCAAATGGAGGGTTTGTGTTTTAGGGTTTGAAAGAATAGGAACAGATCTGGTGATTAAAGTGTGTTGGGATGAGTAAAGGGATTCAAAATTTGAATCCACATTTGGCCGCCCAAAATTTTGTTGGTTTATCACTTTCAACATTTGTGCTTTAGCTGGTTGTACAATATGCTTTAAAGACTTGTAAAGTGGCAAATGACCATTTTTGTCCTTCCTATATGCTTATTAAAGTAGTATATATATATATATATATATATATATATATATATATATATATATATATATATATATATCTATATATAGTGTGGGGTTCATTGGGGAACACCAAAAAAGTGGGGAACAGGGGAACACCCTTGGATTAACTTAATCAAGGGCTGAGATTACAGATTAAATTTTTTCAGCTTAAAAAACGCGGAGGGGCATTATTGTCATTTTGAAAAGTTTCAATTAGGTCATTCACATCTCCTCCACGTCCCTTTCCCCTCTACCTTCCCCACCGCCGCCGCCACCACTTCTCGCCGCCGTCCGTCCTTCACGTTTCCTGTTCAAATACACATGTTGTGTGTATTTAAAACCTGATCTGCACCACAGAAACCACGGTCTCTATAGCCATAACAATTACACAACGAAGGATTATGCTCTTTGTGAATGTCGCCTATGAATCGGTGAGGTTCAATCTACACTTTATCTTGCTCATTTTAGTTTTAATATTGATTTCAAATTACCTTATCTGGATTGTGTAGTTTATAACGAATTCATCATAATTCTGGTTGAATATCCATTGAGTTTTCTAGATAATAAGCATTCATAGTTGTTTAACGTGAATTACCAATTTGTTTTATGTCAAAACTTTTTTTAACATGTTAAATTATGTCAAAATGAGTTTTAGTGATGTGGATTCTAGATCCTACTTTGTCTTATCCTTCTGTAGTTTTAGGTCTTGATTTTGTGTTGTGTTGTGTAGTGTTTAGGTCTACTTGTTTGAGATGATTTGAGTTTTAGGTAATTTCTCATCATGTGCATACGCCTACCAAAGTAGCCAGCTTGATGAACTCGCTGCGGAAACCGCCCATGCGTTGAGTGCTAATCGTCCTAATTATGCTTCTAGAGACAGCGGTTCGGTGGCTGGATCGGAAAGTCGTCGTTACCGATTCATGTCATCAGCGGCTAGGCTTCGGTTGGTAAGAAATCTTAGCTTAAAAATTCCTCAATTCTTGCTAAGTTCATCTTTTGCTAAAAATTCAGATATTAATTCAACATTTAATTGATGATTTTGGAAGTAAAGTAGTTGTAGTTTTTTTTTTACTTTTGGTTTCTACGTATCTTTTGCCCTAGGAGTGGTGCAGTGGATCATCTTCAATTCGAATGGCTAGGGTTTAGGTCAACGTTCATGTACTCCTTTTACATTGTGTGTTCCAGATTCGGCAATCAGAGGTAAGATCCGCTTACTATGTATTATTTCTTTCGAGTAAATGATTAAAAAATTCATAGTTATGTTGTCGTGTGGATAGTTTTGTAGCGAATGTACCATCGCCGCCGGATTATGCGGCCGAATGTATTATGATTATCACCGGAGAACCGTTAATCGGTATAATCTTCGTTGGTTTCCTTTATTTCGGCTGAGATTTTTCGAATCTACTTTTATAATCTTCATATTTTTCAGATCTGATTGCGGAACACTAAAACTCTAGTTGTTTCCGATTTTCTCTTAGATCTATGGAATATTAATTTTTAGGATTACAGATCTTAGATCTCAGTTTAAGGTATCATTTATTTACGATTCTCATTTTAGTTTTATTTAAATTTAACCTGATTATATGAAGTTATGATTAATTATAGATTTTTTGTAGCTTCTTTTAGTAAAAACAAATTGTTTTAACATGTTAATTAAATTTGATTTTTATATACATGTGTAAAATATAACAATAAAACGATTTAACATTTTAAATAACATTTTCATTAAACAGTTTGAGAATAGGTTTTTATGATTGTTTTTTATGTTTTTGCTTTGGAAGAAATGTTGCAGTTGTGTTGGCTGAGTATGATGTATCTGTCCGAATTTGGTGTTGGAGGAGTATGATGTATCTGTGCGAATTTGGTGTTGGAGGAGAATGATGATTTGGTGTTAATATATGTGAGTAGTTTGGGGTTCATTGGGGAAAACCAAAAAAGCGGGGAACCGGGGAACCCCCTTAGAAACCCGTGGATTAACTTAATCAAGGGCTGAGATTAGATTAAATTTTTTAAAGCTTAAAAAAGGCGGAGGGGTAGTTTGGGCATTTTTTAAAAGTTTGAATTAGGTTTTCTGGAGTGCATCGCATAGCTGTCAACCATCGTCCCCGTCACCGGAGAACGCATGTGATATCTTTTGGTTGTCATCACCGGATTAGGTGGCCGAAATCTATTGTGTTTATCGCCGAAGAACACTTAATTCTTATAATCGTCCTTGATTTTCTTTATTTCGGCTTAGATTTCTCAAATTTTTGTAAGTTTAATGGTTTTCAAAAAGAAATATGTTAACACTGTTTCTTTACCAATGTTCAGATCATTTATAGTTTCATTTAGGATCTATCTAACATCTAGGTTGTACTAATTTGCATATTTTCAGATCTACTTTCTGAAGATTGTAGGTTTTCAAATCTGAAAACCTTCTAGTAGAACTTAGATCTCATTTTTAATGTATCACCTATTACGATTTTCTTTTAAGTTTTATGTAATTTAACATGATTATATGAAGTTATGACTATTGTTAGATGTATGTTCATATTTTGTAGGCTTTTTCAAAAAAAAAAAAAATATTTAACATGTTAACTGTTTTAATTTCAAACTGATTTTTATATATATTTGATAAACATAACATTAAAAGGATATAACATGTTAAATAACATTTTTATTAAACACTTTCTCAGGCTTTATGTTCATTTTGCAAAAGATGTTTACAATTTTTATTGTCTTTTATGAACCAATGTCCTGATTCGGAAATCTCACTTGTTACTATATAAGCTTCACAACACTAACTGACCTTTAATTGCAGTTTTTTCATAAACTTTTGTTGGCATGTTTTCAGTAGGTTAAGTATCAACTTCTCAGATCTGTACTTTGAATGTTAATTTACTTGATTGAATAAAAGTTATCTTGTTAAAATTGTTAATGAAAGAGAATGTCCTTTTTGATAATAGTGGTGTATACACATGCTATTTTTTCATTACTAAGCTGCTTGTTATTTTGTACATTTAGAAGTAGTGTTGTAATGGCTGATGCAAACCACTCAGAATTCAAGAGGATTCAAGAGCTTCTATAATTGAGCCAAATTCGACAGATTCTACGGAGTTGTGGCTCATACAATGGGCTAAAGATCAAGTAAGATGTATTCATGTTCGCTCAGAAAAATTATTTTACTTATTGTTATAGTGTTTCATGCATCTCTTATGTGTAAAAAATACAAAAAAGTTCAAAAATATATAATTTGTAATGTAAACGAGTTGGCTCGACGAGCAACGAGCTGGCTCGAGCTTTTGACGAGCTGTGATCCAACCCAACATTTTAGCTTGTTATGATAAACGAACCCAACTTGGCCCTGCTCGTTTATAGCTCTATTACCAGGCTTAACTATAGTTTCGAGTTGGCAAGTAGTTTTTTAGTACCACACAGGCACAAGGCACAAGGCTGATCCCACGATGTTGTGTGTCGTTTTCATATTTCCGGCTTATTACAAGAATCAATCATCCCCTGCCCGACTTGCGCTTGTAGCACAAGCTCCAGCATTGTTTCTTCCAGCCCAGGCTTTACTTAACCTGTCTGAGAACCAGACCGAACTCTTGACAGCTTGGGCTAGAATCCAACGCCGAACCGTCCCAAAGTCGTAACCCTATAGGGACCACTGTGGGTTTAACATGATAAAGTTTATTGTACAAAACTTATTTTAACATGTTTGGTCAAATAAAGTCGAATCAAGTTTAGTTGATCAATGCAAACTTTTCTTTAACATGTTAAATTAATTTATTTTAATATTTTGAGTCCGCATACACTACACACAAAACTTTATTTTAATATTTTGGACTCTACGCCGAAATTCAATATATAATTTGTTTAAATAAAGTTGAATCACACCTAGTTGATCAATTTAAACTCTCATTTAACATGTTAAAGTTCATCGTACAAAACTTATCTTAAAATGTATGGTCAAATAAATTCGAATCGAGTTTAGTTGATCAATGTAACGCCCATTTAACATGTTAGATTTATTTATTTAAATATTTTTAGCCAACATAAACTCTACACAAAACTTTATTTTAGTATTTTAAACTCTAATCCAAAGTTTAATTTATAATTTGGTCAAATAAAGTTAAATTGAACCTTGTAGATCAAGGCAAACTCTCATTTAACGTGTTAAAGTTTATTGTATAAAACTTATTTTAACATGTTTGGTCAAATAAAGTCGAATCAAGTTTAGTTGATCAATGCAAACTTTTCTTTAACATGTTAAATTAATTTATTTTAATATTTTGAGCCCGCATAAACTCCATACAAAACTTAATTTTAGTATTTTAAACTCTTATCCAGAATTTAATATATAATTTGGTCAAATAAATTTAAATCGAACCTAGTAGAACAAGTCAACCTTTCATCATGTTAAAGTTTGTTGTACCAAACTTATTTTAACATATTTGGTCAAATCAAGATTAGTTGATCAATGCAAACGGTTTTTTAACATGTTAAGTTAATTTATTTTAGTATTTTTAGCCCGCATAGACTACACATAAAACTTTATTTAAGTATTTTGAACTCTAGGCTAAAATTCAATATAAAATTTGGTTAAATAAAGTTGAATCGCACCAAGTTGATCAACGCAAACTCTCATTTAACATGTTAAAGTTTATCGTACAAAAACTATTTTAACATGTTTGGTCAAATAAATTCCAATCGAGTTTAGTTGATCAATGTAAACACTCATTTAACATGTTAAATTTATTTATTTTAATATTTTAAGCCCGCATAAACTCCACACAAAACTTTATTTTAGTATTTTATACTCTAATCCAAAATTTAATATATAATTTGGTCAAATAAAGTTAAATCGAACATAGTAGATCAAGGCAAACTTAACATGATAAAGTTTATTGCACAAAACTTATTTTAACATGTTTTGTTAAATAAAGTCGAATCAAGTTTAGTTGATCAATGCAAACTTTTCTTTAACATGTTAAATTAATTTATTTTAATATTTTGAGTCCGCATAAACTACACACAAAACTTTATTTTAATATTTTGGACTCTACACCGAAATTCAATATATAATTTGTTTAAATAAAGTTGAATTCGCACCTAGTTGATCAACTTAAACTGTCATTTAACATGTAAAAGTTTATCCTACAAAACTTATCTTAAAATGTTTGGTCAAATAAATTCGAATTGAGTTTAGTTGATCAATGTAAATGCTCCTTTAACATGTTGGAATTATTTATATTTTTAGCCAGCATAAACTCTACACAAAACTTTATTTTAGTATTTTAAACTCTAATCCAAAGTTTAACATATAATTTGGTCAAATAAAGTTAAATTGAACCTTGTAGATCAAGGCAAACTCTCATTTAACGTGTTAAAGTTTATTGTACAAAACTTATTTTAACATGTTTGGTCAAATAAAGTCGAATCAAGTTTAGTTGATCAATGAAAACTTTTCTTTAACATGTTAAATTAATTTATTTTAATATTTTGAGCCCGCATAAACTCCATACAAAACTTTATTTTAGTATTTTAAACTCTTATCTAGAATTTAATATATAATTTGGTCAAATAAATTTAAATCGAACCTAGTAGAACAAGTCAACCTTTCATAAAGTTTATTGTACCAAACTTATTTTAACATATTTGGTCAAATCAAGATTAGTCGATCAATGCAAACGTTTTTTTAACATGTTAAATTAATTTATTTTAGTATTTTTAGCCCGCATAGACTACACATAAAACTTTATTTAAGTATTTTGAACTCTAGGCTGAAATTCAATATAAAATTTTGTTAAATAAAGTTGAATCGCACCTAGTTGATCAACGCAAACTCTAATTTAACATGTTAAAGTTTATCGTACAAAAACTATTTTAACATGTTTGGTCAAATAAATTCCAATCGAGTTTAGTTGATCAATGTAAACACTCATTTAACATGTTAAAGTTTATCGTACAAGACTTATCTTAAAATGTTTGGTCAAATAAATTAGTATCGAGTTTAGTTGATCAATGTAAACGCTCATTTAAAATGTTAGAATTATTTATTTTTATATTTTTAGCAAACATAAACTCTACACAAAACTTTATTTTAGTATCTTTAAACTCTAATCCAAAGTTTAATTTATAATTTGGTCAAATAAAGTTAAATTAAACCTTGTAGATCAAGGCAAACTCTCATTTAACGTGTTAAAGTTTATTATACAAAACTTATTTTAACATGTTTGGTAAAATAAAGTCGAATCAAATTTAGTTGATCAATGCAAACTTTTCTTTAACATGTTAAATTAATTTATTTTAATATTTTGAGCCCGCATAAACTCCATACAAAACTTTATTTTAGTATTTTAAACTCTTATCCAGAATTTAATATATAATTTGGTCAAATAAATTTAAATCGAACCTAGTAGAACAAGTTAACCTTTAATCATGTTAAAGTTTATTGTACCAAACTTATTTTAACATATTTGGTCAAATCAAGATTAGTTGATCAATGCAAACGTGTTTTTAACATGTTAAATTAATTTATTTTAGTATTTTTAGCCCGCATAGACTACACATAAAACTTTATTTAAGTATTTTGAACTCTAGGCTGAAATTCAATATAAAATTTGGTTAAATAAAGTTGAATCGCACCAAGTTGATCAACGCAAACTCTCATTTAACATGTTAAAGTTTATCGTACAAAAACTATTTTAAAATGTTTGGTCAAATAAATTCCAATCGAGTTTAGTTGATCAATGTAAACACTCATTTAACATGTTAAATTTATTTATTTTAATATTTTAAGCCCGCATAAACTCCACACAAAACTTTATTTTAGTATTTTATAATCTAATCCAAAAGTTAATATATAATTTGGTCAAATAAAGTTAAATCGAATATAGTAGATCAAGGCTAACTTAACATGATAAAGTTTATTGCACAAAACTTATTTTAACATGTTTGGTCAAATAAAGTCGAATCAAGTTTAGTTGATCAATGCAAACTTTTCTTTAACATGTTAAATTAATTTATTTTAATATTTTAAGTCCGCATAAACTACACACAAAACTATATTTTAATATTTTGGACTCTACACCGAAATTCAATATATAATTTGTTTAAATAAAGTTGAATCGCACCTAGTTGATCAACTTAAACTGTCATTTAACATGTTAAATTTTATCGTACAAAACTTATCTTAAAATGTTTGGTCAAATAAATTCGAATCGAGTTTAGTTGATCAATGTAAACGCTCATTTAACTTGTTAGAATTATTTATATTTTTAGCCAGCATAAACTCTACACAAAACTTTATTTTAGTATTTTAAACTCTAATCCAAAGTTTAATTTATAATTTGGTCAAATAAAGTTAAATTGAACCTTGTAGATCGAGGCAAACTCTCATTTAACGTGTTATAGTTTATTGTACAAAATTTATTTTAACATGTTTGGTCAAATAAAGTCGAATCAAGTTTAGTTGATCAATGCAAACTTTTCTTTAACATGTTAAATTAATTTATGTTAATATTTTGAGCCCGCATAAACTCCATACAAAACTTTATTTTACTTTTTTAAACTCTTATTCAGAATTTAATATATAATTTGGTCAAATAAATTTAAATTGAACCTAGTAGAACAAGTTAACCTTTCATCATGTTAAAGTTTATTGTACAAAACTTATTTTAATATATTTGTTCAAATCAAGTTTAGTTGATCAATGCAAACGTTTTTTTAACATGTTAAATTAATTTATTTTAGTATTTTAAGCCCACATAGACTACACATAAAACTTTATTTAAGTATTTTGAACTCTATGCTGAAATTCAATATAAAATTTGGTTAAATAAAGTTGAATCGCACTTAGTTGATCAACGCAAACTCCCATTTAACATGTTAAAGTTTATCGCACAAAAATTATTTTAACAGGTTTGGTCAAATAAATTCCAATCGAGTTTAGTTGATCAATGTAAACACTCATTTAACATGTTAAATTTATTTATTTTAATCTTTTAAGTCCGCATTAACTCCACACAAATCTTTATTTTAGTATCTTGTATTCTAATCCAAAATTTAATATATAATTTGGTCAAATAAAGTTAAATCGAACCTAGTAGATCAAGGCAAACTCTCATTTAACATAGTAAAGTTTGTTGTACAAAACTTATTTTAACATGTTTGGTCAAACAGAGTCGAATCAAGTTTAGTTGATCAATGCAAACTTTTTTTTAACATGTTAAATTAATTTATGTTAATATTTTGAGCCCGCATAAACTCCATACAAAACTTTATTTTAGTATTTTAAACTCTTATCCAGAATTTAATATATAATTTGGTCAAATAAATTTAAATCGAACCTAGTAGAACAAGTTAACCTTTCATCATGTTAAAGTTTATTGTACAAAACTTATTTTAATATATTTGGTCAAATAAAGTCAAATCAAGTTTAGTTGATCAATGCAAACGTTTTTTTTAACATGTTAAATTAATTTATTTTAGTATTTTGAGCCCACAAAGACTACACATAAAACTTTATTTAAGTATTTTGAACTCTATGCTGAAATTCAATATAAAATTTAGTTAAATAAAGTTGAATCGCACTTAGTTGATCAATGCAAACTCCCATTTAACATGTTAAAGTTTATCGCACAAAAATTATTTTAACATGTTTGGTCAAGTAAATTCCAATCGAGTTTAGTTGATCAATGTAAACACTCATTTAACATGTTAAATTTATTTATTTTAATATTTTAAGTCCGCATTAACTCCACACAAATCTTTATTTTAGTATTTTGTATTCTAATCCAAAATTTAATATATAATTTGGTCAAATAAAGTTAAATCGAACCTAGTAGATCAAGGCAAACTCTCATTTAACATAATAAAGTTTGTTGTACAAAACTTATTTTAACATGTTTGGTCAAATAAAGTCGAATCAAGTTTAGTTGATCAATGCAAACTTTTCTTTAACATGATAAATTAATTTATTTTAATATTTTGTGTCCGCATAAACTACACACAAAACTTTATTTTAATATTTTGGACTATACGCCGAAATTCACTATATAATTTGTTTAAATAAAGTTGAATCGTACCTTGTTGATCAATTTAAACTCTCATTTAACATGTTAAAGTTTATCGTACAAAACTTATCTTAAAATGTTTGGTCAAATAAATTCAAATCGAGTTTAGTTGATCAATGTAAACGCTCATTTAACATGTTAGATTTATTTATTTTAATATTTTTAGCCAGCATAAACTCTACACAAAATTTTATTTTAGTATTTTAAACCCTAATCCAAAGTTTAATTTATAATTTGGTCAAATAAAGTTAAATTGAACCTTGTAGATCCAGGCAAACTCTCATTTAACGTGTTATAGTTTATTGTACAAAACCTATTTTAACATGTTTGGTCAAATAAAGTCGAATAAAGTTTAGTTAATCAATGCAAACTTTTCTTTAACATGTTAAATTAATTTATTTTAAATAAACCAATAAAATGTATTTAACATGTTACGAAAATATTTTAATATGTTAAAAAATATTTAACATGTTAAGAATTTATTTTTTTATTTATAAGCAAATGTTTAGTCTTTTTATATTATTTAACGTGTCATAAATGTTCACAATGGTATATTGTCGGGAAAGCTACTAACCTTCTACGAGGTGATGTATCTCCGATCTCACCCAGATCACTCGTGATCTAAGAAATCATGGTGACACAAGACGTACATTGCGATTAATAAAAAATAAAACAATAAATCTATAATTCGTTGTGCTCATATCAGATACAACACATAAAGTTGAAAAATCAAATTATATTTCATATTAATATTAATCTGAAACAATTATTATTTTTTATATAAACCGATAAAATATATTTAACATGTTAAGAATTTATTTTTTTATTTATAAAAAAATGTTTAGTCTTTTTATATTATTTAACGTGTCATAAATATTCACAATGGTATATTGTCGGGAAAGATCCTAACCTTCTACGAGGTGATGTATCTCTGATCTCACCTAGATCACTCGTGATCTAGGAAATCACGGTGACACAAGACGTACCTTGCGATTAATAATAATTAAAATAATCAATCAATATAATTCGTTGTGCTTGTATTAGAAACACCACATACAGTTGAAAAATCAAATTATATTTCATATTAATCTAAAATAATTATTTTTTTTCAAATAAACAAATAAAACGTATTTAACATGTTAAGAAAATATTTTATTATGTTAAACAATATTTAACATGTTAAGAATTTGTTTTTTTATTTAAATGAAGTGTAACTTGGAACGATTCCTTTCCCGACAACCCGTTTTTTAAAAAACACTTCCGCCATTTTGATATCATTTCTGTTGATATACGCTGCAAGGATCAAATTCGGGATCCATGAATCGCCAATTACGGAAGTGGGTTTCCGTTCAGTGTATAGATCTTCAACTTCTTTAAGCTTGTTAAGTTTTATTAATGACGAAATCATGCAGTGGTATTCTGCATCGTTTAGCCCCATTCATGCAGTAATTCTCTACAGTAAGTATATGAAATCATTCGGAATAGCCCCACTTGAGCCACCCCTTTAGGGGATACACATTCAAAAACATTCTTCAAAAGTAAAAAATGATGAGCAAAGAAACCTACGTAATAGTTAACACATGCAATGCACAGATTGGAAATGATTGTCAAATGCTCATCCCTACCCATAACACAACATAGAATCCTACATACATTTTTGTTCACTATGTCCCTTCACTGTCATAAATTCTATTAATTGAGCATGTATATTTTTGCTAGCACCTACTGATCCAAATTACCAACCAAAACCAAAAGTTCTCAATAGACCAAAATTTGGCGCACAACACATGGTGTTATGTTGGAGATTACGACAAATACTTGGGGCCAAAGATGAACAAAGTAGAATTAGCAAATAACCACATCTTAATAACTTAAATAACATCAAAATAAACAATTAATCCCAGACAAACTTTTATGAAAACTATCCAATTAACTTTTTAGTAAACAACCAGAACTAACTTTTATTCATAAGGACCAACTATTACATAAAGATAGCCCAACAAGTTGATAGTAGCATCAGAACCCCAAAAAGACCATATACTCCAAAATCAAAACACATGAAATGGAGACAAGCCTAGACAAATGAACCTCTTAAGTTTACAAGCTCGCATGATTCTATGGAAAATTATATGTCAGTGGAGCCTCCATAACGCTTAAAATCCTGCAAAGGCCTGTTGCACCAACCATAGAAGATTAATACTGGTTTTTTTTTAACTCTTTGGACCAATATCACCATGAAGTCAAGAACTGAATCACCAAAGGAAGGTTTGACTAGACTCATGTTCTAGCCTGCTTTATTCGCTTAAAAAACTTTGATTAAGCACCTGGATGACAACTACGTCTCCTTTGTAGGGTATGAATTTGATCAAATGATTTCAAGCATAGAGTTGGGAAAACTTGCTTACTTTAGGAACAAAAGCGACAGCAACCTCTTGACTGACCATGAAATGGGAGAACTTGGTTACTTCGGAAGCAAACCTGTGAGATAAATAACACCCCCAAGAAAAGAAATAAACTCACACCTCACGAAAAAGATACCCAAATGACATACTCTATAGCAATTCACAACCAATTTCAGAAATAATCGTCGTACAGAACACTAGTAAGCCCTGACCCACACCAAAACACACATTGAAACCCCCCCTGTTGCAGGTCGAGAACTCACTAAGACTCACTCACCCCAAGTAATGAAACCCAGGCGTTGCGTATATAATCAGCCACCATGAGAATACCATAATGGCAATAGGAACACAACAACCCAAGACTAGAGACCAGACTATGATTTGATATAATGATGCGATAAATAGTTTAAAATTTTATAGAACCCACACATTCGGAAAGACTCACACCAAAACAAAAAAAGGGAAAAGACTCAAACACAAGCAAAAAGACTAATCTTGATATTATCTAATTTATTTTACATGTAAATATTTATTCTCACCAGCGAGAAACGAGTCCGATATCATCTCTGATTCCTATGAACTCGATTCATGGTAGCAACGACGACGGCAACGAGATCTGCTGACACCGGTGGTGATGAGGAATTACGCCGGCGATTGGCATCCATTTTCCAGACGAAGGTTGTGAAATCCAGATGAATTCAGCATTAATACACTTTAAAATACAATTCAAAATGAGGCATTATTACATACAACATCGATAAAACCATCATGCATTTTCAGAGCATCATAATAAACTTAAAATCAAATCACACACACTCACCTATCAGAGTCAAGTTAACTGCAATTAGAATGATGATATTACACACAACTGAATCAACTTAATAGCAAAATCTGATATGTTGTATCTGATATAACCAGATAAATTATTCAATTTAACATGTTAAATAGTTACAAACTAACATGTCATATATATATATAACTATTTCAAATAAATATCTATTATTAAAAATTTACTTCAATTTCAAAAAAAAAATAGTTATTGATAGTTAATGGCAAGATCTAACCTAGATAACACGAAGAGAGCTTTATCATAATTAAAAACACAATTTAGATGATGTATTCCTAACAGCAAACCACCAAAACGTACAGCTCTGACGAAAAACAACAAAAAGCATTTGCAATGAAAAGAAAAATGAAATTACACACAAGTGAATCAAGTTAAGAGCAAAATCTAGAAGTTAGATCGCAAAGAATCGATGAAAAAAATGAAACGTACAGAAAATATAGAGATTAAATCTTACAGAGATGATGCTAGGGCTTCTATTAAGTCGGAGTGGTTGTTTCCAGTAGTGTTTGAAGTTAGCTTTTGCGGTGGCGGAGGTGGTGGTGGAGATGGTGGCGGCGTCAGCGGTTGTAGGTCCCTTTTCTCGGAGGATCGAGAACAAACCTAAACCTTGTTATACTAACCCACTAGCGAGTGCGGAATCCAAGCTAGCGGGCAAACCGGGATGATGCAAGAACAAACACAAGAACACACAAAGTTCACCGATTAACACCACTGTATTAATACGTATGAAGGTTTACGGTTACAAGCACAATGTTTACAATCTTGTTTGCAAACTCTCTAAAGTGTGTGTGTGTGTGTTTTCCAGCAGAGTTTCTCTAACTCTCCAAATGTGCTTCTCCCTTACACTAACACACTGCATGGGTATTTATACCCATACACAGCAAGTCTTGGTCGAAGGATCGATAGATGGTCCGAAGGATCATCTGTCGATGACAATGTGTCCGAAAGATCAGCATGGACATCGAAGGATCATCCTTCGATGCCTAATGGTCGAACCATGGTCGAACCATATCTTTCGAGCACCTCGAAGGATCAGTTGTATCCTTCGAGGCTATCCTTCGATCCAGACAACATCATGTTGTCCAAGTCAAACTAGGAGGATAGTTGACTTGGTCAACTTACAGACTGATTTAGGACATCGTTTACATACAGACCGAATACAGACAAAGTACAGACACAAGTGCACCAACAAACTCCCCCTTGGCTGTAGCTTTGTCTTTATCTTGTCTTTATCTTCTATAGATGTAGACTTGTCTCGAACTTCGACAGTCTTTGGTCTTCGAGTTTCCAAAACTCTGATGTCCTTTCAAGTCTTCATGGTCGGAGGATCTTCAAAGTCTTCACGTCTTGAAAGCAGAGAGTGTATCAACAAACTACCCGTATCATGTAGGCAGTGTGTTAACAAACTCCCCCTTAGCATAAGCTCCCCCTTGAGTTATGCTCGTGAAATACTTTAACTTTATGAAGTGAGATCCTTGTGGTGTTGATGATGGCCAGCGGCAACTCGATCATCTTCATCTTTAGAGCGCCTTCTCGTCGTGTCTTCATTCCAAAGCTTGTCATCGACCATGTTCTCCTAGCCTTTAGAATCTGCACATGCAAGAAATCTAAACGCGTAATGAGAACAACTGCTTGGAACATAGTATAAGCAAATGACACACGAATGACCATGTCACAATCAAGCACCGTCCGACAGTTTGAAAGTTTAATAAATTTGTCAATTTAAGTCTTTAACTTTCAAAACTTGCAAATTTTGACCGTTTATGAAGATTTAGTCAATTCGGTTTTCGTTCAGGTTTCAGGTAACGAAGACTCGAGCTCCAACATCGTACGATCGAAAATAAAGTAGAAATAAAATCTTTTTGGCTTTTATAAAGTTTATATTAAAACACGCCTAAAATCTTTTTGGTATTTTTGAAAGAAAAAGACAACAATTTAAAATCCTTTGAGTGTTATCAAACGACATCACCGCTAATGTCGTGCTGATATGCACCAAACGACGAAACTGTTTAAAAAAGAAAACAAATAAAAGTTAAACAGTAAATAAATATATACAAACATTCTTTTTGCGAGTTTCGAGGGTAAGAGAATCATATCAGTGTACGGTCATGCCAAAACACTCTTGTTGTTCAGTTAGTTAACATTAAGATAAGCATCCTATAACAATTATCGGTATTGTTGTCCACTTAAGCTCAACTTATCAGATGTAATCATGGCGAGAGGATACGTTAAGGTATGATTTATACTTACCAACCGGTGTTCATCCACATCACGACACATTCCCGTATCAAGGTATGCACGAGAGTTCATCTTACCGGTGAGTATACCGATTATCATCTGTTTGACCGTATAAATTGTGAGATACTCACTTATTTTGATTTGAAAACAAGTCCTTTGTGATATAATCACTTATTGATGAGGAACTTGATTTTCGTATGCATGAGGGCACAGGTGCAAGTCCGTGAACAGGTCAGTACTTCCGTACAGCAGAGAGACGAACTTGACACCCGGATAAATGTGATATTTTATCACTTATTTGATTTGGACATGTGATTGTTTATCACTTATTGAGGTCGAATGCAGTATGCAATATGTACACGTATGTATAGTATCATGGAAGATCTAGACTTGCGTCCCCGTTATTTTTCGGTAAAAGATACAACCATGATACCCAGATGATAAGCAGCATAAAGACCGAATATCTCAGAACCTCGGCAATCTATCAAACGAAATTTCGGTACTAAGACCATATGCCAATGAATGGTTCCCACCTGATCTTTAGTCGATTAAGATTTATATCACCCTGCACACTTTAAAATGATTGTGAGCCTACCGATACATCTTATATAGAGCTGCTTATCGTTTTGCATTTAAGGTTTAAAGAGGTTTGGATAGACCACTGATGTACTATCATTTTCTCTTTTGCTCGCCAGGAAACTCATTTTTGTTTTTCTATTGTTTTTGTGTTTTTGAAATTTTTCGATGTTTTTGTATTTTCCGATTTTTGGATTTACTCCCCCTAAAATCAACAAACTAAGATAAATTTAAAAACACACAAAGATATTTACAAAAATGATTTTCCGATGTTGGTTTACTCTTGCTTGACCTTAATGCCATTTACCAATAATAAGAAGTCAAATCTAGATTTGTCAAAAGCTTTGGTAAATAAGTCGGCACGTTGGTCATCGGTGTGGACCTTAACAACATCGATTAGCCTTTTCTCAAAGCAATCACGTATGAAGTGATATTTGATTTCGATGTGTTTGGTCTTTGAATGCTGCACAGGATTTCTAGTGATATCTAAAGCAGCAGAATTATCAACGTAAATAGGAGTAGTTAGGAATTCAAAACCGTAGTCCCGCAATTGTTGTTGGATCCAAAGAACTTGTGAACAACAACTTGAGGCAGCAATGTATTCAGCTTCGCATGTTGATGTAGCGACACACGTCTGCTTCTTGCACTGCCAGGTGACTAGGCGATTTCCTAAAAACTGACATCCAGCCGTTGTGGATTTGCCGTCGATTTTACATCCGCCAAAATCAGAATCACTGAATGCGACCAAGTCAAAGTTATTATCCCTAGGATACCACAGACCGGTGTCTGGATAAGCC
Source organism: Helianthus annuus (assembly GCF_002127325.2). Lineage (NCBI taxonomy): Eukaryota > Viridiplantae > Streptophyta > Magnoliopsida > Asterales > Asteraceae > Helianthus > Helianthus annuus. The sequence continues at coordinate 140,791,538 of NC_035434.2, forward strand.
TTCAAATAACGAAAAATCCTTTTGACAGCTGCAAGATGTGAGGCCTTCGGATTGACTTGATATCTGGCAAGCAGGCATGTTGGGTACATTATATCTGGCCTTGATGCTGTGAGATACATAAGGGATCCGATCATCGCGCGATAGTATGAAGGGCTAACAGGTTCACCCTTCAAGTCAGGAGTAATTCCATGATTAGTTGGCAATGGGGTACCAATAGGCGCTGCATCGGACATCTGGAACCGGCTCAAGATGTCTCCAACATATTTAGTCTGATGGATGAATATCCCAGACTTCGTTTGTTGCACTTGTAGGCCCAAAAAGAAATTCATTTCCCCCATAGCACTCATCTCGAACTTATCCTGCATGATGCGCTCGAAATTCCTACACAAAACATCATTAGTAGAACCGAAAATAATATCATCAACATATACCTGAACCAGAAGAAGATCTCCATCTTGTTCTTTGATGAAGAGAGTACAATCGATAAGACCTCTTCGAAAACCGTTCTCCAGCAGATATGTAGATAAGGTTGCATACCAAGCTCGTGGCGCTTGATGAAGACCATAGAGAGCTTTGTTGAGCAACCAAACCCGATCGGGATGAACAGGATCTTCAAAACCTGGAGGCTGTTCGACATATACCTCTTCTTCAACCACACCATGTAAAAATGCACTTTTGACGTCCATCTGGTAAACCTTGAATCCTTTGAATGAGGCATAAGCCAGAAAGATCCGAATAGCTTCCAGACGTGCAACTGGTGCATAGACTTCGTTGTAGTCGATTCCTTCTATCTGACGAAAACCTTGAACGACTAAACGAGCTTTGTTCCGAATAACTACTCCACGGTCGTCTTTCTTGCACTTGAAGACCCATCGAGTGCCAATCTTCTTGTAATTCTCAGGCTTTTCAACAAGCTTCCAAACACCCAGCTTGTGAAATTGCTGTAATTCTTCCTGCATGGCTTCAACCCAAGCACTGTCTTTCAATGCTTCCTTCCACGACTTTGGTTCTTCTTGTGACACGTAACACGCGAAGGACCAGTCATTTTGTTGACCAGATTCTCTTATAGCTGAATACAAACCAGCATTCCGGTTGTTTCTCAGCTGATTACGCGTCTGCACCCCGCGATGGACATCTCCTATGATATTCTGCTGGGGATGGGTATCGTGAATCCGCATTTCAGGATTATCTGGCACACGTGCATTGATACCCAAATTGTTCAGATTAAGATCAACAACCAACTCCACACCAGGAATGTGGTTAGAAGTGGATGCATTCCCTTCAGCAGTATCTATATTCTGCGTATGAGGTGTATCCCCAGAGGCACCTTGAACAGGAGCAGCTGGAGCTGAAGATCCTTCGGCTGCATCATGATATTCATCATCTTCAGAAGAGTCATTATAATCAGCAGCATCTTCATAAACCTCATTTTGAACCATATTGTTGACTGACGTAGAAGCTTGAGGATCAACAACAATAGGTCTAACCAGTGGCGAGACAGCAGCGTTGTCACTTTCCAACAACATTCGAGCCGCTGCTGATTCTTCGTCAAAGGTTGGCAGATTGAAGGAGTCAAATAGCCCATCATAATCGAACATCCACGGATCACCCGGAGCCCTAACAGGACTCGTGTACCTTTGAACCCTAACTTCACTCCATAGCTCAATCTTTTTGGTAGCTAGATTCCAAACACGAAAATTTGGAGTTGCATATCCAAGGAAGAAACCCTCGATAGCTCGTGCACCAAACTTTCCATCCGGTTCAATCATAGTACAAGGAGCACCAAACGGTTCAAGGTAAGAAAGATCCGGTTTCCTTCTCTGAAGGAGTTCGAAGCAAGTCTTGCCATGTCTCTTAACTGTAAGAACTCTGTTCAACGTGTAGCAAGCAGCCGATACAGCCTCTCCCCAGAATTGAATAGGGAGTTCCGACTCTACTAACATTGTTCTTGCAGTTTCAATAATAGTTCGATTCTTCCTCTCAGCGACACCATTTTGTTGTGGAGTATAACGAGAACTGTACTCATGAAGAATTCCTTTAGAAGTACAAAACTCATCCATAACTTGATTCTTGAATTCTGTTCCATTGTCGCTTCGGATCCTTTTCACTTTCAACGTATAGAGATTTTCCAACATTGTAAGAAGATCCTTGAGGATGCCAGGAGTTTCACTCTTGTGTGCCATAAAAGATACCCACGAAAATCTAGAGTAGTCATCAGTAACTACTAAACAATAAGCATCACCAAACGTTGTCTTGTGTTTCATAGGTCCAAATAGGTCCATATGAAGACGTTCGAGAGGCATGCTGACAGTGTTGATTTTCTTCAAGGGGTGAGACTTCTTCGTTTGCTTCCCCTTTTGGCACGAGACACAGATATCTTGTAGATGAAAACTTCTTACAGGCACACCATTCACAAGATTATTTTTCACCAAATGGTTCATTTTTCTCAAGTGAATGTGTCCCATTCTTCTGTGCCAAGATATAGACTCCTTTTCTGTGGCTTTTGAGACAAAACAAGTAACTTGTGCAGATGTTGTAATCGCCTGGCTCATGTCGAGAATATAAAGATCATTAACTCTCGGAAGAACCATTCTTGTGGATTCAGCAGAACCCGGAGCCGATAAGAGAACCCATTCTTGTGGAATTTTGAAACCAGGCTTCAGCACATAACAGCCAGCATCATCAAAAATCACTGAGAACTTTTTATCGCAGATTTGCGACACACTGAGAAGATTGTGATCAATTTGCTTCACATAATTGATCTTATCAAAGCACACGATGCCATTGGAGATACTTCCTTCTCCAGTGATGTACCCTCCTTTATCACCCGCAAAAGCAACATACCCTCCTCTAATATTTCTCACGTCATACAGGAGCCGTAAGTCGCCAGTCATGTGCCTGGATGCTCCACTATCAACAATCCAATGACTATTAATAGTTCCTCCTAGAACATCCTGCACATGTCAAATAAACACATCAGTTGAGAATGGGGACCCAAGCCTTAGTGGTCTTGGGTCGTCCCTTGGCATCACGATACGTAAGCTCTATCTCTTGATGGTTTTCAAGAACAACTGCTCCCCCTGAACTGTCACCCGACTTAGGTAACCAAGTTTGTCTGTGCCTACCAGTTTTTGAAGATTCTGGTTTAACAGGTTGTGACACACTTGGTTCCTTCTGAACTGTTTTAACTTCAGATTTTAAAGCTTTTTCAACAGTTTTTATGTTCTTACGTCGTTGTTTAGTTTCTTGTTCTTTTACAGTTCGTTTATCTTGTTTAGGTGAAACTGACCGACGTTGAGGGTGAACTGTTTCAGGTGAAGCCTTCTCAACTAACTTCTTCTTTGGAGCATTTGGGCAATTTCTGATAATGTGCCCAATTTCTCCACATTTGAAACAAGTTCTCCTTTCAACAGACTTAGGAGAACTTGATCGACTACCAGATGTTGAGGTCGTGGACCCAGAGGTACTAGCCTTTTCATCACACCCGTTTGTGTGTTGAGTGTAATTGTTATCACTGTTTCGTTTTAAGATTGTGACTTGTTTTACAAAATCTGTATTAGATTTGTTTTCAAAAGTTTCAATCTTATCAGTACCCTTGGATGACACAAACTTGACATCCTTTTCTTTCTTTTGAACTCGAGCTCTTGTTGTTTCAGGCTTTTGAGCTCGATTGATTGGTTGTTTACCTTTAGAAGCACTAGGTTGTAGAGTGGTTGAAGATTTCTGATTCCTAAACTGTTTTCTAATTTCAGATTTAGGAATTGGATCACATTGTGTTACCACAATTCCTGGTAGAGTTTTTCCCAAAAATTTGTTTGTATTGTCTTCAAAGACTTTATCAATCAAAGATTTATTTACATTTTTAATTGGAAAAACGTGATCTGAATAGATTTTACTATCTCCAACCAAGGTATACAACACATTACTGCTTTTAACAGTAGACACCGCCTTCTTTTCAACCTTGACAGGATCAATCACTTGCTCTTTAACAGATGAAGCCTCAGGAGTATCAGGATCACAAAGGATGTGATTCTCTCGTGGAATATCTACTCCTTTCATCTTGCTAAGTGATTTATCCTGATCACTTACAGCCACTTCTGATTCATCATCCGATGTCTCATAGTCCTCGATAATTGGAGGACTTTGTTTCATGGATGGTGAAGTTTCTTGTTCCTTAGGGGCTGTGTTTGAAGAACTGTCCGATTTGAACCCTAGGCCAGTAGAAAATTCCTCAAAGTTCAAAGGCACACTGGGTTCATACCGAGGCAATTCCTCTTCATCAGGCATCTTGGTATAGTTGTCCATCAAAGGGGGTGGACATGCCTTATACCCTACACCTTTCACGTTACCTTTCAGTTGTTGAACGTCTATGATGTGATCAAGCACAAATCGGGAGTTAGAATAACTATCCAATTTCTGTTTGATCGCATCATGCTTGCATTGGGCAATGGCTAATTGCTTCTTAGTTTCTTCCACAAGGTTAATATACTCATTTATACTTACTTGTTTGTGGTAAACTACTTTGTTAACCTCGGACACATTTTTCTTTAATGTTTCTATTACAGATTTAAATTCTTTTTCATTCCGGGTTAAAGCCATGTTTGCCTCTTGGCATTTTGACAGTTCAATAACCAAATTCTGATTATGACTATGAAGCTTTTCTGATTCAAGCTTCATCTCTGCACATGATTTACAAATACTAGGAGCAGGAGGTTCAGAAGTTACCTGACTAGTAGAGGCTGAACCATTTGCCATAAAGGCAGTTTGAAAAGAAAAAGCTCCATCTTCAGAGAATAGCTTTTCCATTTCCATTGATGTATCAGCAGCCTTCCTAATCAGAATTGATTTCTGACATTTAAGCTCATCAGCTTCATTCAGTAGCTCCTGTATATCATCATCTCCTTCTTCATTCACATCAGGCTCTGAGTGATTATCCCCAGAAACAGAGCCTTCTTCATCCGAACTGCCCGAATAACCAGAACTGTCATCGCTCCCAGAAGATTCTTCTTTATGAACCTGCTCGATGACTTTAGCATACAATGCAGTTCCACTTCCTTGATCACCTTCACCAAACTGCACTGACCAGTCACATCCTTCATCAGCTTGAACAGCCAAAGCCCGATTGTGATTGGTAGCTCCAGGCTGTCCCTGATTGTTATTCACTGCCACCATCCTCCGTTCACGGTTTTCTTGTTGGGCATTCGCATTAGTCTGGTTTCTGAACGGGTTGTGATTGCCGTGTTTTGTTGGTCGAGTGCACTCACGTTTAAAGTGCCCTTTCTCGCCACAATTAAAGCACGTGACGGCATTAATATCAAACCCATACTTCGTGTTTTTCTTTCCTTCCAACGAAGTTCTTCCAGTTCGTGCCATGAAATCTTTTGCCCTTCTAACCGCACTAGCAAAAGCCCATTTAATATCCATCAACTCCATTTCTTCCTTGTCGATCTGATCATAATCTTCATTGGTCATGTTGATGTTTCCAAGCTGACCAGCTACCAAACCACAGTAAGCACTGACCATGGTGTTGATAATTTCCATATGTTCCTTAGCAACTTCAATGCTAAGGTGTGAAAGATTTGAGTTGTCGACTCGGATTGTGTGATGACTTTGGGGTTGAGGTTGAGGATTGCTTGTATAGTGAGCTTGCTGTTGTTGTTGTTGAGGTTGTGGTTGTGGCTGTGTTGGAACAGGAATGTAAGACCTCGGATCGAATTGAGGTTGTGGTGGAGCAGCTGTTGATTGAGGAAATGGAAAGGAACTCGTATTGGACACAAAAGCAGTTTGAAGCTTCGGTTGCTGAACAGAACTAGCTGAAGGACCAAAACCAGGCAAATACATTTCTGTATTTTGAGGAGCTGGAGCACGCCTTGCTTTCCTAATTTCTTCATCATTTTTATGTTCCAGCTTCTGAATGAACTCATAGATGTTAATCTCATCTAGAGCTTTAGTATGCTTCAACAGCTCAATAAACGAACTCCATTTTGGGGGTAGGGCGTCAGCAAACCTGTTCACCATGTCTTGTTGAGTAGCTGCCACCCCATAAGCACACATTTCACTAATCAAATGATAGAAACGTGTGGTCATATCATTCAGAGTCTCGTTTTCCAAAAACTGGAAAGATTCAAATTCTTTCTTCAACAAATCATGCCTAGACTTTCGAGCAGCTGCATTGCCTTCTCCTCTAGCAACTAAGGCATCCCACAATGCTTTCGTGGTCTTGCAATATGAAAACTGATGGTAGATGTCTTTGTTGAGTGCTTGAGTAAGTATGGCATATGCCTTTTTCTCCAATTCATAAGCCTTCTTGTCATTTTCAAGCATATTGGCGTAACCTTCTGAAGTGGATGCTCTACTTTCAAGACTTTCATTGAATGCATTGACAAAACACATCCAAAGGTCGGTGCTTTGTCCTTGAACATATGTGTGAAAGCGGCCTTTCCATGACGGAAAATCGTTCATGTGGTTCAGCTTTGGTGGACGATTGTTACTGCCTGTTTCACTCTCACTAATCAGAAGATTCTGAAGACTTTGACTTTGATTGGATACCAAAGCCCATTGACACGAACTTATTGATTGTTGTTGTTTTGGAATGGCACTCGTCATATATTCAGCCATCGACATCTGTTTCAGATCTGGTTGTGGATCCGTACTCCAATCCCAAGGACTTGTGCAACTCATTGTGATCAAAAATTAACAAATAACCTACACACCACAAACTGTTAACAACAAACAGGCAACAATTGAAGGATACAATCTGATCGAAAGATCAAGACTTGTTCGAAGGATCAACAGTGATCGAAAGATTACTGTTGAGTTTCGAGCAATAGTCTTCGAAAGATTCTCAATGAAAGATCCTTATCTTTCGACTGATTATCACGAAAGATTCAATGTTCGAAAGATTTATATCTTTCGAATACTGATCTCGAAGGATTCACAATGAAAGATCCTTATCTTTCGAGACGTATCCTTATCTTTCGGACAACCAACTTTCGAAAAGATTCCAACTACGAAGGATAACCCTTAGACTTCGAAAGACTACTCGAAGGATGCTTATCTTTCGAGCTGCCTTTGATCGAAAGATGTCGAAGGATATCTTTCGATGTCGAAGGATATCTTTCGACAGCTCTGACACACTGACACAAAGTACGACGGGTTGGTGAAAAAGGTGATGTGTTGATGTACCAACTTTCGGCAGAAAGGATGGTTCTGCAACAACTTTTCACCAAACAATTGACTTTCAAAAATTTTTGCCAAAATAAGCAACCTTATCTTCAAGAACTGGTCACCGGAAACACACCGGAGATATGGCCGGAAAAATCAAGGTTTCACAAAAACGATTTTTATGTTACCCAAACCGACCCCGAACACTCCCGATAGGTTTAGTACGCGTTTTTATGCAGAAAACTACCAAAAACGGGTGCTAAACCAAGTGTCCAAACACACCAAGAACTTGAACAAACCGGTTTTAAACAAGGTAAAGAGCGTGGCTCTGATACCACTTGTAGGTCCCTTTTCTCGGAGGATCGAGAACAAACCTAAACCTTGTTATACTAACCCACTAGCGAGTGCGGAATCCAAGCTAGCGGGCAAACCGGGATGATGCAAGAACAAACACAAGAACACACAAAGTTCACCGATTAACACCACTGTATTAATACGTATGAAGGTTTACGGTTACAAGCACAATGTTTACAATCTTGTTTGCAAACTCTCTAAAGTGTGTGTGTGTGTGTTTTCCAGCAGAGTTTCTCTAACTCTCCAAATGTGCTTCTCCCTTACACTAACACACTGCATGGGTATTTATACCCATACACAGCAAGTCTTGGTCGAAGGATCGATAGATGGTCCGAAGGATCATCTGTCGATGACAATGTGTCCGAAAGATCAGCATGGACATCGAAGGATCATCCTTCGATGCCTAATGGTCGAACCATGGTCGAACCATATCTTTCGAGCACCTCGAAGGATCAGTTGTATCCTTCGAGGCTATCCTTCGATCCAGACAACATCATGTTGTCCAAGTCAAACTAGGAGGATAGTTGACTTGGTCAACTTACAGACTGATTTAGGACATCGTTTACATACAGACCGAATACAGACAAAGTACAGACACAAGTGCACCAACAGCGGTGGTTGAGAGAAGCTAGGGTTTGAAAGTGAGATGTAGTTCTGTTTGAAACACCGTGTCAATTATTAGATATTTTTTGGAAAAAAATGCCCCTGTTCCCTAGTTCCCCACTTTTTTAGTGTTCCCCAATGAACTCTCCCCTATATATATATATATATATAAATAAATAAATAAAAAATAATATGTAGGGGTATTTTAGTCTTTTAATGAAAAACTAACAGAAAATTCAAACAAAGTTAAAAAATTGGACTCAGATGGTTAAGAAAAGTGGCTATAGGGACTCAGGGCATTAAACATTTTGATTTTGGAATCAAGTAGTTAAAACCAGTAAAACACAGGGACTCAAAAAATAATTTACCCTAAAATATATATACTTCACTCACATCAAGTTTTTGGCGCTGTTGCTAGGGACGCAACATGTCTTGAGAACGATTCGAGTTACTTATTTTGTAATTTGTGAAAATTGTATAATGTTTTTTTCTCTACTTGTTTTATTTGCCTTTGTGTGATTATTTGAAAAAAAATAATTATTTGCTTGTTCTTTTTATATTTGTATACATAGTGCAATCCTTTAAACTTTTGAAAGTAGTTGGACTGTTACCATCATAAGATGCGACTAAGGCATTTGGGATCAAAGGTTGACGTGCAATTACTATCTTGAAAGGACTCATCCCCGTTGTCTCGCTTTTCTACATCTTTTAAGATAATTGTGAAACATTTAAAAGTTTAGACAAATCTCATTGGTTAGAACTTACATAGTGGCGAAGGTACAACTCAAGTAGCGAGCGGACCCGTTCTGTCTGTTCGTCCTTTTGGTGATGAAATCAGTTCAATCGCAAACCAGTAAAGGCAACTAGTCTGACCAGCCCATCCAAACTGACCGGTTTGGTATGTCATTATCCAAAACTATTGTGGGCGGTCTTACCTATTATTTAAAACCAATTTAACTACACTTATCATCGTATATTATCATTATTTGATTAGTGATTGCACTATATTTCATTATTTTAAAACACATTGACATAGGTAGACGTTGAACGAGCGATAGTTATACGTAGGGGTGTAAACAAGCCGAGTCGAGCCCGAGCTCGACTAGGCTCGAGCTCAGCTCGTCAAGTTTTTTGAAGCTCGAGCACCACCACGGCCACCATTATCATCCCCACCACTACAGCATCATCATCTCCACTGCACCACCACCACCACCATTCGCACCATCCTCATCACCACACACAACTCTACCATTCCAACCAACTTAAACAAACAAATATATCTCCAATTTACCCAAAATCATGTCAACAGGTGATTAATTTGCTATAAAACAAAAAAGTCAAAATTAGGGTTTATAACATATTTAGGGTTTTTTCTTACCATAACATCATAAATTGAACCAGTTAATGCATCATCAAACACAATTCTACTGAATCCAACCAACTCTCCGGTCATAGGAGTTGACGAAATGACTCGCCGGCAACAAGTTCGACGGAAAGAATGGTTGCAGGTACTACAAACGACGGAACTGTGAGAAACGGTGGAACGAATGGTTGCAGGGAATATTGGGGGAGTTGGTGGCCGTCGGTGGCGGTGGCGGACGAATGGTTGCAGGAATACACAGATCTCATAATTTGTTAGGATTTATATCGGATAAACTTGTGGATATGAATATTGGGGGCGTTGGTGGCCGCAGGTGGCGGTGGCGAAGTAGTGGTTTGTAGTTGTTGATATTATATTGCCAGCGAGAGGTGGTGGTGATGGTGGTCGTTTGGTTGAGAGAGAGAGAGAGAGATAAGGAAGTGAGAGAGAGAGAGAGATGAGGAAGAGAGGAGAGTAACCAGTGTCGGGTCGTGTGTCTGATATAATATATATATATATATATATATATATATATATTAATAAAAAATAATATGTAGGGGTATTTTAGTCTTTTAATGAAAAACTAGCAGAAAATTCAAAAAGAGTTTAAAAAATTGGACTCAAATGGTTAAAAAAAGTGGTTGTAGGGACTCAAGTGGTTAAACATTTTGATTTTGGAATCAAGTTGTTAAAACCAGTAAAACACAGAGACTCAAAAAGTAATTTACCATAAAATATATATACTTCAATCACATCAAGTTTTTGGTGCCGTTTCTAGGGACGCAACATGTCTCGAGAACGATTTGAGTTACTTATTTTGTAATTTGTGAAAATTGTATAATGTTTTTTTCTCTACATGTCTTATTTGCCTTTGTGTGACTATTTGAAAAAAAAATAATAATGTAGTAAGTAGGCAAGACCGGATATCAATCCATGGAAATATGCTGCAACTTTCAATATTGAACCTCTATCGACTCCTAGCCTATTTTTAATTGAGATTTGGGATTTTTAACTTAAAATTAACTGACTGATGAACTGACTGAACAACAGACAATGATGAGAAAGAACTACCTAGACTTCAAAAACCTATATCCATACAATAACCTCTAATCCTAATGAATGACTAGAACTTCAAATCTACTCAACAACCCCCCCCCCCTCCCCGCTAAGGATGTTAAACCAAAATAGAAGATGGAACAAAGTGATAAAATGCTAAATTGGAAACGACTCATCCTATCGACACCGAATCCCATAACATTCAGATTTAAGGCAACCCAGGTACCAAAATCCTCCAATTGTGAAGCTAAACCTGCTAAGATAACTGAGAACATAGGAAACTCTAAACGCAAATAAGGAGCAAGATTCGAGTTATCGTCATCTAGACTACCAACCAATGCCCAACTATTAACCTAGCAACCCTGACTCGTCTCCCGAGTTGCTAGTAAAAGATGCACACAATACTTAGTTGATTTCAATCAAATTAGTTAAACCTGAATTATGTATAATCTCGCTCGAGACTGGAAACCTAATAGATTAACGGACCTAGAATGATCTAAATAGTTCTAGACCAGACTAACAAATCACCTAACCAAACAATCAATCACAACCAACAAAATCATACAAATTCATAAACAAAAATCTAGTAGGAATCCGTAAATCATCATAATTTAGTCACTAAATCAAAAGAAAATAGTCAAAGCGTTAAATCATAGTTCATCTAGGCCTAGGTATCATGAAACGTTTAGCTATTCATGTTCAAAGTAACAAAAACGAAATCAAAATCAATCTCAAACATCATAATGATAAGTTCTAAACTCGTTAAAAGCATAAAACAAACCCGAGCAGCCTCCAATCTCAAATCCTCCACTCCCAAACCTTTTCAGATCTTTAATCACAACTCCAATATTCTCCCAAAACTGCTCTAGATTCTTTGATTATGAGTTACCCTCAAAACCAACCGCTCTAGGGCTAACCTTTGACAACTATAATTAACATAGGCAAAACGCAAGTAATGATAGTCAAACTCCATTGAGGTATATAAGTGAGTTCTAATACAAACCGTTAGTACAAGGTATCTTAACAAACTAACAATATTTTTCAATTTCGTCATCTTCTTGCGTCGACGACCTGTTGATGCACGGTTTGTGGACGCGACTCGACGCGAAGCGACTCGGCTAAAGAGATGACATTCCTCCTTCATATACGTTAAATGTACAAGCAAGGCCAAGTCACAAAAGCACAAGAAACAAAACCTTGGACTTAAACAGTTAACCAGATCGGCTGAATGAATGATCTGGGTTCAACATGTTTGGCGAAACTCACTTGGGCCCAAGCCCAAGTTGGCGAAACAGAAGGATATTGACGAAACAAGTTTGTTTCGTCAAAGCATGTTTCAATTTCGTTGACCATGATTATGTTTCGCCAAGATTATTCTGATTCGCCAAGCCTGATTTGCCGAAGCTTTGATTCGTTGATGCTGTTGGGTTGTATTGCTATAAATAGACTCTGTGGATAAGAAAGAAGACAGAGAACACAGAGAGAACACAGAGAGAACACAGAGAGTTTTTCTGTTGAGAGCACACACACACAAGTGTTTTAGAGGGTTTGCAAAATACTTTTGTAAACATAGATTTGTAATCGAACCTTTCATTCGTATTAATACAAGTGGTGTTAATCGGTGAATATTGCGTGTTGTGTTTGTGCGTGTTCTATCTCGGTTTGCCATTCCGGTTGGATTCCGCACAACCGGGTTGGTTAGTATACAAGGATTGGACGACTAGATCCTCCTAGCCGGACCTACAAGTGGTATCAGAGCCTTGGCTCTTCTCCTTGTTAAAACCGGGTGTTCTTGTGTTTTTTTTTTTTCGGGTTTAAAAGTTAATATTTTTCTGAAAAAATTTTTCCGGTTTGAATCTTGTTGTTTTTGCTTTGTGTTTTGTTAAAAACCTTGTTGAAATAATGTTTACATGATAAATATAGGTTTTTATTAAACATTGTTAGCAAAAGAATGTGTTCGGAAAGATTCGGGTGACCGGAAAACTCATAGTTTACCGGAAAGTTCATCTTGTTCTTCATCATATTCAAGTGATCTTCATAAAAATAACCTTTTTGATCTTTGAGGATAAGATTTGAAAGTTGTTTGTGTGTTGGTTATTGTGATAATATTAAAATAATACAAAGCTTACTTGTTTGGTGAAAAGCAGTGTGGGTAAGCCGAAAGGGGGTCTGTTGTGTCAGGAAGATAAAGTCAATCAGTTCACCAACCTCTGACATCTTTTTGACGAATCAGACTTTTGACGAAAGTGATCTGATTCGCCAAAAGGAAGTCGACGAAACAGAAAAATCATACTCACCTATTTCATTGACGAAACTGATCTTGGGCCACATGTTCTAATTCGTCAAAGCCCAATCTCTTTTAAGTCATTTCGTCAACTTTAAAACAAAAGTTGAAGAAACAAAATTCTTGAAGAAACAGGTCTCAATTTCGTCAACTTTGGGCTTGCAATCTATTTCACCAGACTTGTTATAAGCCCAAGATTCTAAGTCAAAAGCCCAAATTGTTTTATTTCGTCAAAGCCCAATCTCCTGTTTCGTTGACTTACTACATCAAATATCAAATATTATTTTTGTTTGTTTCGTCAAATTAATAGGTCAAAGGTAATTTCAGTTTCGTCGACCTTTGAGTGGTTGTTCTATCTCGTCAAACTCAAAAGAAATCACATAATCATTTTATTTCGTCAAGTTAAATTATAAATCTGTTTCGCCAAACATTTTGTTTCGTCGAAACACTTATAATTTTAAACAGAAGGTGTGCAAGTGTGACATAACTGTTTAATTTGAGTGTCATTTTCAGGTGATCATTTTTCTTTATCAAACATGAACCCGAGTTGGTGGGGAACTCCGGCTCCAGATAGTGGAAAATACACAAATACAAGTTCATCTCCCTCATGGTGGGGTACACCGGCTCCAGATAGTGGAAAGTACCCAAATACAAGCCTATCTCCCTCATGGGCCGAATCTCCGGTGTCGACATCTTCGCAAGCAAATGCCATATCGACAGGTCAATGGGCATTAGTATCAAATCAAACTCCGAGCATTCAAAGTATCTTATTGAGCAAAAGCGAAACCGGAAGTTTGAATCGACCTCCAAAGTTGATGCACTTAAACGAGTATCCGGGTTGGGTTGATAGATTTCGTACATACGTTCTTGGTCAAAATACCGAACTGTGGATACGTTTCACTACAGATTTTGATCAAGCTATAGAGGTTGCTGCTTCATCTACTGCTACGTTTGCCGATCTTCCTGAAGATCAAAAGAAAACGTATGATCTGGAAAAGAAAGCATACGCCATTCTCACTCAGGCGTTAAGCAAAGATATCTACCACCAGTTTGTCAGTTTCAAGACAACGAAGAAGTTGTGGGACGGGTTGAAAACCAGAGGGGTAGGGAATGAAGCAACACGTCAATTGCGACACGATCTACTCAAGAAAGAATTCGATGGCTTCACGTGTATGGATAAGGAATCTTTGGGAGATATGACAAGCCGGTTTTATCACTTACTTACAGAGTTGGGCAATTTTGGAGTAGTGACAACTACAGCAGAGGTGGTGAAGAAGTTTGCTGATGCATTGCCTCCCCAATGGAATAGTTTCTTGGAGATTTTGAAGTATAACGGGGTTTTGGGTACTACAAACATCAACGACTTCGTGCAACTTTTAGAGAACACAGAGAGAACACAGAGAGTTTTTCTGTTGAGAGCACACACACACAAGTGTTTTAGAGGGTTTGCAAATACTTTTGTAAACATAGATTTGTAACCGAACCTTTCATTCGTATTAATACAAGTGGTGTTAATCGGTGAATATTGCGTGTTGTGTTTGTGCGTGTTCTATCTCGGTTTGCCATTCCGGTTGGATTCCGCACAACCGGGTTGGTTAGTATACAAGGATTGGACGACTAGATCCTCCTAGCCGGACCTACGACTAGATCCTCCTAGCCGGACCTACACGACCCGCAATTTTTCTTAGTATTGACCTCGGCGGCGAGTTGTTGCATGTTTTCAGTCATTAAGAATGTGGTTGCTGACATTAAACCTTTTTGTAATAGAATGGGACAAACATGGAAGTTGTTGAAAATTAGCGTGATGGACACATAATTATTGTATGACCAAGAAAGACGTGCAATGTTTAGTTTGACACTTAACCCTAAGGATTTGACTTGAGCGTTTCTCTACTAGGATTTCAGGTGAATTTTATAAGTGATTTTATGTATTAAACTGTAACGCTTGGAAATCTTAACTTGAATAAATTTGAATAAAATGCTACGATTTGATCCACCTCAGTGAAAAGTATCCGATAAGAAGGCACAAGGTCACCAATTAAGTCAGTGGCCATCTGAAACTAATCAGTGAAAAGTATCTGATAAGAAGGCACAAGGACACATAAGCTGGTTCGACCAACAATAATACCTACTAGAAGTCAAAAGTGATTCAACAATATATCTATATCATATACAAATGAAGTAGGAAATTGATATATAAATCACATACAATCAAACAATGGAAAAGCTGGAAATGATGACAATTGAAATTGGAAACCCGTAAAACACAACAAATATAATCAACGGCCGCTAAAATAATAAGTTAGGTCCAATACGAACATTTAAATATAAGGTATATGTTAACTAACTAACAATCTTTTTCAATTTAGTCTTTGTCTTGGGTTGATGTCACGCGTTTTTCTATATTAGTGACTTGGCGGCCAATTGTTTCACGTCCTCTATTATTAGGGGGTGGGGGTGGTCACTAGTGATAGAATTCCATCACTCACAAGCACCCAATCAAGTTCCGCCATGTCATCAACCATTTTTCCATCACTCACAACCTTTTTTAGTGGCAATGGTCATCACTCACTACCACACCCAACAATTTCCCACAATCAACAATTACCCTCACAACATAAAATTCATCACGCGTTGAAGAAATCACGCGTTGATTATTCACGCGTTAAACTTCTATGGTGGCGGTGGGAATCACGGAACTTCAACGTTCCAGCCCGCCTCCCCTTAAGAATGCGGTTGATGAAGTTAAACCTTTTCATAGCAGAATGGGACAAACATTCCGTTTTTTGAAAATAAGCATGGTGGATTGTATCACCAACAGAGACCTGCAATGTTTTGTTTGACACGTAACGCTGAGGATTTGACTTGAGTTTTTGTTTGTTTGGATTACAGGTCAATTTTTGTGATTTTATGTATTAAACGTTAAGTCTGGAAACTTAACTTATATGATGTTGAATAAAATGTTATGATCTGATGCATCTCAGTGAAAAGTATCGGATTAGATTAGATGGAGAAAGGACACCAAGTCGGTGACCATCATTGACTTGCCAATTTATTATTTACTTCTTGATTTTCAAAAACATTATACATGTATTTAAAACTGATTTTTTTCTGATGATTTAAATCGTACAGGAAAATGGATGGAATTATGGTGATCATGCACAACACATAAGCCGCTTAATTAGACCAACAATAATACCTACTTGAAGTAAAAAGTGATTCAACAATACATCTATATCATATACTAATGAAACAGGAAATTGATATATAAATCACATACAATGAAACAATGGGAAAGCTGGAAATGATGACACTCTTAGCAGTAGTTTTAGTGAAGTAAAAATTATATAAGGGATCACAAAAGCAGTTCTCTATGGATGAGGTAGGGAAGGAATAGGAAAGTCCTTGGGCAACTCAGGAATGGTGGGTTTAGGCAGTTCATGGACTTCTGGAACCTTTGGTACTTCGGGTTTTGGAAGAGTTGGAAGCTCTGGCTTTGGAATTTCAGGAAATGTAGGCTTTGGAAGCTCAGGAACTTCTGGCTTCTGAACCACGGGGATCTCGGGCTTTGGAACCTCGGGAAGTGTAGGCTTGGGAATCTCAGGAATGGTAGGCTTTGGAACCACAGGGACCTCAGGCTTTGGAACCTCGGGAAGTGTAGGCTTGGGAATTTCCGGGATAATGGGCTTTGGAAGCTCCGGAAGTGTAGGCTTGGGAATCACGGGAAGTGTCGGCTTTGGAATCTCTGGAAGTGTCGGCTTAGGAAGATCGGGAACCTCCAAAAGATTACGTGGCTCTGCAAAGCGTTTTCCGCTGCCGGTTGATACTAAAGTGACAAACAACAATATCATGATGAACGAACTAACCTTGTAACAGGCCATTGATGTTATAAAAGGAGGAGATTAGAGCAGTATGAAGCTAGGAAAATATTTATATAGAATACGTGGTATGGGGGTAATGGTGATAAGTAGATGAGTTGGTTGAAACTGGTATAGAAATAGGAATGTTAGCTCAACTTCTCACCTGTACATGGTGAGTTGCCCATATGGTTGAAAAAACTGCATATTAGATTACTAATCTGGCAAGCTTCCATACAGTCCCTTTGATTTCTGCTAGCTAGTCAATTTAAATATATTAACTAATATTGTAGCAAGTTGTTTCTGGGTAAAAGAGACATAAATGATAATGTCAGACTAGTGTTTAAGATGTAAGGTTTTGTGGATATTGAATATATTTATCATGAAACAAATTTCAAATATGGTTTTATTTTCTACCACCAAAAGTGAAATTTCGGTTTTTATGTTTTTAATTTTCAATGAGGCATTTGCAGCAAGGCATTATATTCTGAATATTTAATACACATTATATTATTATGTACACACATATGGAATCATTTCCTCTCTAATTGTGAAGAAACACAGAACTAATTTTAAGGTTTATTAGTTAGATTTATGTTTCAAACATGAGGGTTAATCTTCTTAATCTTTCCTGAGCTCAAATGTGATCCTTCCTGCAAAACAATAACACACCGTTTAGCTCGTTAAGATGGGAATTTGGAGGTTTCCCTCTTAACCACTCTCCGACGTGATAATAAGTAACTGCTTTGAGGAAATTAAATGTGTGTTAGGAGTGAGAGTAGAGAGAATGTTTAACCTGTGCATGAAGGTCCCTATTTATATTTGGAGTGGTGTAGGAGGAGGTGGGCTGATGGGCCTTGGGCCCGAAGGCGACAACAAGGAATATCCTCTTTGTCTCTCTGGTGTTGACCGTTAGTCGCCTCTAGAAGATCTTCGATGACGGCGCACCTTGATTGGAGCCACGTGTCCGGGTTGTCGACCTTGTTGTCCTTCTGACATCAGCAGGTGACTGGAGATCGTGGGGCAGTTGTTGCCGCCCCCTGATTGGTGCCACGTAGGCGTCCTTGTGTACCTTTTGTCTCCTGCGCGATCGTTAATTAATCGTGGAGCACGATATGGTACAGCCTGCCGGACGCTGATTGGCTTGTTCTTCTGCCACTTGTACCTTTGATGCTTCCTGAAATGGCCATGCGCCGTTACCCTCGCGCGACCTTTGGTGTGTGTTCAAGTAGTCGGCGCAAGGTTCTGGGGTTGAGGGCTCTTATTCAGGAAGCTAAGTGTGAAACCTGATGTTATGTCTTGCCTGGACCTCGCGAGAGGCTTAGGTATTGTCTAAGTAGCTCGCGCGGGGTCTGTAGAATAATCAGGTTAGTGAATAAGGAGTATGGTTCAGCGTGCGACCTCATTGGTCTGCGCGGCTTTTCACTACTACACAAATGGGCAAAAGCGACCAAAATTTACGACCAACAAAAATGGTCGGAAATTTAGCGACTGGATTCGCGACAAAATCAAAATCGGTCGCAAACTTAGCGACTGTATTCGCGACCAAAACAAAATCGGTTGCAAACTTAGCGAGCAAAACAAAATCGGTCGCAAAAATAGCGACCAAGCTTAAATTGGTCGCAAATTTAGCGACCAAAACAAAAGCAGTTGCAAATCACAACAAAATCGGTGGCAAATTTAGCAACCGAGTTTTTTTCGGTCACAAAACAGTCGCAATTGTAGCGACTCATTTATTTCCGGTCGCTAATGTAGCGACCAGAAAAATCGGTCGTATAATGGTCGCAAATGTAGTGACCAATTCAAAATGGTCGCAAATTCAGCGATTAAAAAAAATTAGTCACAAATCTAGCGACCAAAAAATTTCAGTCGTAAAATGATCGCAAATTTAGCGACCGTAACATTAGTCGCAAATTTAGTGACCGTAACTTTTTGGTTGTAAGACAGTCGCAAATATAGCGTCCGAAATTGTTTTGGTCGCAAATGCAGTGATCAAAATTGCTTCGGTGGCAAATGTGGCCGCTATTTGTAAAAATAATAAAAGCTAATAAAATGAAATTTAATTTGGTTGCAAAAACGGACGCAGATAGAGTGACCAAAGTCGTTTTGGTCGCAAGAACACTGCTTTCTAAAAATAAGGTATATAAAAGAATTAACTTGGTTGAAAAACGGTCGGAAATAGCAACCGAAATTATTTCCGTCGCAAACATACTTGCCAATTTAGTAAAATATTATAAAAAACAATATATGTTAAAGTTGTCACAAAAACGGTCGCAAATATAGTTACTTTCGGTCATTCAGAGTCAATATCGATTAACTAGGTGCAATTAGGGTTAGTTAGGACCAATTAGAGGAGGGGGGATAGCAGATCACGGGAAATTAGTGTTATCAGTCATGGATCATTAGCTTCAACTAGGGTTAATAGGGCCAATTTTAGTTACTGGTGATCAATAATTAGGCCTCTAAATGAATCGAACGTTGATGAACTGTTCGTGAACTTGTTCGATGGGAAGTTCATTTATGTTCGTTTATTTAATAAACGAATGAACATGAACAAACGCTTTTGTTCGTTTAATAAATGAACGGACATGAACACACCTTGTGTTCATTCATTTATGTTCATGAACACTCGTTTATGTTTGTTCATTTATATTCGTGAACGTTCATTTATGTTCATTTATTTACGTTCGTTTAAATTTTAGAAAATACATAAATGGTTATATTTATATAAATATTAGGTTTTCTACGACTTATATAAGTATATTTTAACTAGTAATTGAGTTTTCTAGTAATGGAAAATGAAATTTTAGAATTTTTCTTAGATCATAACTGATCACTTACTTAATATTTATATATAAAAAACTACTTAATTTTAGTATCTATGAACCCTAGTTTTGATGTGTTTTCGAATGAGAACTGTAATATATTAGACTTTTTTGTTTTTGTTTACTAATGTTAAATTGTGTTTGTTTATATTTGTTCAATTACTTTTATTTGTGTTCGTTTATGTTTGTTCAATCATGTTAATTTATGTTTATTCAAGTATGTTCAATTTTTTTTGTTTATGTTTATTTGTGTTCATTTATGTTTATGAGCCGTTCGTTTGGGCTTTAAACGAATGAACATAAACGAACACGAACATGCCCGATTTCTTAATGAATAAGCACAAACAAAAAAAATATGTTCGATTATATGTTCGTGTTCGTGTTCATGTTCGGTTAAAGTTAAATGAACGAACACGAACACGCCTATGTTCATGTTCGTTCGGTTCAATTACAGGCCTATCGATTATTCGTTAATGAAGGCTACTTGGTGTCATTATTCGTTAAATATGATCAATTAATGCCATTCTGGGTTAACATGGACAATTAGGGTTGATTATGTTTAGTACGAGTCATTGATAGTCAATAAGGATCGATGATAGGTAATTAAGGCCAATTAGTGTCCATTAGGGTTAATATGGGTAATTTAGGTTGACAATGATTATTAATCATGAACAAGGATAATCAGAAATAGTTATATGTGATCAATGGTAATACACATAATGATGTGATATAACTCATTATGGTATGTTAAACATACGAGGATTAATATAACTTATTGCCATTTGTCATTCAATATGTTTTATTAGGTCAACCATGGTCAATATTGGTCAACAACGATATTGCTTGGTATCTTGCAATTATGGGCAATTAGGGACAACTGTGGTCGGTTAATAATGGTCATGGCCATCGGTTAGGATCAACGAGCGATAATTAGTGTTGCTATTAGTCAAGGATGGTTAGAACCCAGTGTATTACACGGGTTGAGCACAAGAGATTACCTCAACCTTCACCTTTTTGAACTCAAATTTCCATGTAAGCAATTAGATTTCATTATATTGTTACTACTATTCTGATTTAGCTCGGAAAAACCTCGCTCGATATGGCTCGGTTTGAAAGTGAGCCGAGCTGGCTCGGCTCGGTTTGAAAGTGAGCCGAGCTGGCTCGGCTCGGTTAGAAAGTGAGCCTAGCTCGGCTCGGCTCGTGACGAGCCAAATTGGCTCGGTTTGGCTCGCTTGGTAGCTCGGCACGGCTTAGCTCGAATTATTTTACTTATAATATATTTTATTTTTATAAACATATAATATATTACAAAAAAGTGATTAGCATTTACGTGTATTTAGGCTTGTAGTTTGATATCTATGACATATTTAAGGGTTGATTGCCGTGCTAATAAACAAATATTGTATAACCCAAAGATTAAAGATCTAGCTTTCGGTAAAACCCATAACTGGGTAAAGAAAAGCATTTTTTGGGAGCTTGATTATTGGCCAATGTTATTAATCCGACACAACCTCGATGTAATGCACATTGAGAAAAATGTTTTTGAGAATCTATTTCACACAATAATGGATACTCCCAAAACAAAAGATAATATAAAGGCAAGGATAGATGTTAAAGAGTACTACAATCGACCATCACTTCATATATGGACCAACAACAATAATAAATATATGAAACCTAAAGCATCATACACCTTAACCAAACCGGAGGTTCTTGAAGTATGTAAATGGTTGAAAAAGATAAAATTTCCTGATGGATATGCTTCAAATATAGGGGGATGTGTAAACGTTAAAGACGGTACCTTTTACAACTTTAAAAGTCATGATTGCCATGTCTTCATGCAACGATTATTGCCTATTGTTTTAAGAGGGATGCTTCCAAAACAAATATATGAACCCATAGTAGAGCTCTGCACATTCTTCCGTGTCATATGCTCAAAGGTTTTACACATTTAAGATTTACATAAATTGCAAAAAAGTATCGTTGTAAGGATGTGCAAGTTAGAAAAAAATCTTCCCACCTGCATTTTTTGACTCAATGGAACACCTTGTCATACATTTGACCAATGAAGCTATTCTTGGTGGTCCGGTGCAGTTTAGGTGGATGTATCTGTATAAGAGGTAGTGGTTTTTTACTAACCTAATTTTTCTTTTAGTATATAAAGTTTTATGAATTTACTAACACGATTTCAAAATTTTAGGAAGTTGGGTCGATTAAAAAGAACAATTAAAAACAAAGCAAGGGTTGAAGGATCCATAGTAGAGTCATATCTCGTAGATGAACTTTCTCAATATTGCTCCTTGTACTTGGACTCAACAATAAAGACATGCGTGAACCGTGAGCCTCGTAATTTTGCCCCTAACATTCCTTGTTCTTCGAGTACGGATTCTCGGTTAAGTATATTCAAACATCCATCTCGAAGATTATATGACAAGGGTGGAAAGACTATGGTTCTGACGGATAAAGACATGCACAAGGCTCATACTTATATATTGCTTAACTGTCAAGAGCTTCATGATTCTGTTCGGTTATTTGATGAAGAAATGAGAGATTCATTTCCTAATTGTGACCAAATAACACTTCATAAAAAGAAAGATTAGGAATTTGCTAAGTGGTTGCGGGTTTATGTAAGAATAATTCTTAGAAGAACATATTTAATGCGGTTTCATTTCGAACTTGCTAACACACTTTTGTGAATGTAGGTTTTAAATGGACCAGAGAATGCACACTTGAGAGATATAGCACATGGGCCTCTCACTTATGTTAGATCACACAAAGGCTATCTGATAAATGGTTACAAGTTCCACACACGAACAGCCTACCATGGGCGGGTCACAGAAAATAGTGGTGTGTGCGTGAAAGGGGCTGTTTGTAATGAACATGAAAGTGACTACTATGGATTACTAGATGAGATTCTAGAGTTGGAATATCATAGCAGCTTAGGAAGTTGTGTAATCGTTTTGTTTAGATGTACATGGTTTGATCCCATAAAAGGTGTAAGGGTGAACCCAAAGACTAATATGGTTGATGTTAATTCCAAGGCAATAGGATGTGTTAACAACCCATTTATTCTAGCATCCGAAGCACATCAAGTGTACTATACACCATATCCTTCAAAAGAAAAAGGATTAAAAGACTGGTGGGCTAAGACGACACCAAGGGGAGTTTATGAACTAGCTGAAGATGACATTGTCGTAGGTGATAATGAAGACGTGGAACATTTCCAACAAGAGAATGAAAGGATAATATGTTCAGCTAATGAGGATTTGCTCCCCCATTATTCATGAAGAAACAAATGTAATAGATGAAGTTGATGATGTAAATGATGATGATAACGAAGAAGATTGGTTTGAAGACATTCATTCAGATGATGGTGATGAGGAATTTGAAGACGAAGATTCGGATTAGTTAATTTGTTTATATATATATATAAACACACACACACACACATACACATATATGGTTAGTTTGTTGTACTTTTAGTTATTGTTTTGTGTATATAACTCTTCGTTGTTATTAGTTTCTATTTATTATGATTATTTTAAATCCTTATACTTTTTTTTGTTGTAGATATCATGGCATGTAGTTCCGCACGAAGTGGTAGGGGTATAGGTCAAGGTAGTGGTCAAGATAGTGGTACCGTTGGACGAAGACATTCGGATGCATATGAGACATTGTCTCAACACGAGAGTAGTGATGATGAGGAGCCAACTGTTGGCCGATGGGGACCGGTTGCCCCTACGCCTATACCTGAAGCAAGAAATCGTGAGCAAATTTGTGTTATCTATGGAGAGTAAGTATATAGATGCATATCAATGGCCTTAGCTCAATTATGTAATACAAGGAATGTTGGTTGGGTTATATTATTTTATTTTATAGGTTTAGTAATCAAGGTAAAGCTACCCGAACTATGGGAGAAATTTTGGAGGCTATGTGGTCCCATCCTTGGAAAAGTTGGAAAGATGTCTCTAAAGAAGATGAAAATAGGATGTTTGAGCGTTTCAAGTTATATATTTACAAAAAAAAAGTGTATATAACATTGTCCATAACTCAATAAACTTAGGAAAGACAATCCAACCTGAAATATTTGGGACGGGTTTGGGGTCGAGTAATCGGGTATGGGACCGAATTTGGGATTAGTTTTTTTCTGCAGGTTTGGGACGGGTTTGGTATTTGATGATCTAACCCATTTACCCGACCCAACTACCCAAAAAAGTGTATAAATAATTGACTCTAGAAAAACTTGAAGCATTTGTATATACCCATTTAAAAAGCTTTTACCAGAATATACACCCATTTAAAAAACTTTTATCAGATTATACACCCATTTAAAAACTTGAAACATTTGTACAAATAATTGACTCTAGAACTTTAATACGAATTATAAAATACCAGTTACTTTATATTAATTCTTAAAAATAAATATTTTATTAAACTGGAATAAGATCTGTTACTTTATAGCTTAATTCTTAAAAATCAATATTTAATTGAAAATGTGATTTTTTAGTTATACTATCAATGGGAAAATGAACAAGTCCGATCGTGCTGCTGGTTGAAGTTTATGAAGAGAAAAATCAAGGATGTATTAAGTAGGGCTCCCGAGAGTGCCAATGCCGCTGCAAGCAATGTAGGTGTAGTAGTTGGAGACGATTTATCTGTTATTATTCCATACAAGCCACGATGGATGGGGGCTCAAATTTGGGAAACCCTAATTCAATATTGGAATACAAAAGAGTGGAAAGATAAGTCTACTCAGAACAAAAGTAATAGAGGGAAATCAACCGGGGGCAAACATACTCTCGGCTCACAAACTTATGCCACGCTTAAACAAAAAATGGTAAGATATGGTAGTTTTTTTCTTTTTGTTAAACATAGCATGCAAATATTAACTTCCAAATCCGACCTTGTAGGATAAACAACTTGGACGGGCAACTGCTGTAGATGAAGTTTGGATGCAATCACATGGGAAGAAAGGGACAAGACCTTTGGATATATTGTTGAGTTGTAGAGGTGGTGAGGATTCACAAACGGCCGACGGTTTGGATGAGATCGATCTATCAAGCACTGTTAAATGGGTTGACACTAGGGCAGAGAATTCTCTTGTAAGTTTCTTTACTTTTAAAAGCTATGTTATAAATAGAAAAAATATGAACAGTTTTATGTATTAAAAAATTATTTTGTTTTTGTATATTATAGAAATCATATAAGAAATATGTTAAGGATAAATATGGAGATGATGCTAGCAAACGACCGTTATTCGATGAAGATTCATGGATACAAGCTGGTGGGGAAAGAAAAAAGGCAGAATATATGGTTTTAACGATATCAATGATCCGCATCTCTTAATGATAGGTACACCATCAACACCGGGTACTATTTCAAGAAATGAAGAGGTATGTGTATTCTATTTTAGTTGAGCTTTTCATTTATTCATAAGTTATATAATGGGTTATAACGGCTATTAGTAAGTCATATCTAAAAGGCCATGCTCAAATTGGATAGATTTTGCTTGAAACGGGTGTTGGTGCACTTGTGTCTGTACTTTGTCTGTATTCGGTCTGTGTATAAACGATGTCCTAAGTTAGTCTGTAAGTTGACCAAGTCAACTATCCTCCTAGTTTGACTTGGCCAATATGTTGTAATGTAAAGTGTCTGAGTCGAAGGATAAGGGATCGAAGGATGATATGGATCCTTCGATCCCCACGAAAGATATGCTTCGAACTATGGAACTCGAAAGATT
This sequence comes from Helianthus annuus, assembly GCF_002127325.2. Taxonomy (NCBI): domain Eukaryota; kingdom Viridiplantae; phylum Streptophyta; class Magnoliopsida; order Asterales; family Asteraceae; genus Helianthus; species Helianthus annuus. The sequence continues at coordinate 140,816,781 of NC_035434.2, forward strand.
ACCTTTCGAGGTTCTTGCTGATCCTTCGATAGCTTTGTATTCGAAAGATGATCCTTCGGATCATCTATCGGTTCCTTCGACCAGACCTGCTGTGTATGGGTATAAATACCCATGCAGTGTGTTGGTTTCAGTAGACACAGGACAGACAGAGAGAACACACACATCCGAGAGATAGCTTTGAGAGCATTCTGTCCGAAACTCACACACACACTTTGAGAGTTTACAAGTTAGGTTTGTAAACATTGTGCTTGTAACCGAAACCTTCATTTGCATTAATACAAGTTGTGTTAATCGGTGAACCCGTGTGTGTTTGTGTTTATACTTGCTTTATCCCGGTTTGCTCGCTAGCTTGGATTCCGCACTCGCTAGTGGGTTAGTATAACAAGGTTTGAGGTTCGTCATCCGACAAAAAGGGACCTACAAGTGGTATCAGAGCTTGGCTCTTTACCTTGTTTAAAACCGGGTTTTTCAAGTTCTTGTTGTGTGTTTGAACACTTGGTTTAACACCCGTTTTTGTTGGTTTTTCTACACTTTTAAACTGGAAAACGTGTTTTAAACTTACCGGGAGTGTTCGTAAGTGGGTTGGGTAACTTAAAAACTTGTTTTTGAGTGTGTTGGTAATTTCCGGCCATATTCCGGTCAATATTCCGGTGACTGGTTTGAAGATAAGGTTTTCCTTTTTGGGTAAACTATCTTTGAAAATCTTGGTTGGTGAGAAAGTACACTCTGCCATACCCTTTTGCCGAAAGTTGACTTACCAACCCATCACCTTTTCACCAACCCGTCACATCTGTGTCAGTGTGTCAGTGAGCATTCGAAAGATATCCTTCGACATCGAAAGATATCTTTCAACATCGAAAGACCATCCTTCGTTCAGGGACAGCTTGATAGATAAATATCTTTCGAGTAGTCCTCCTGAGTCCGAAACATATCTTTCGATAAGGGAATCTTTTCGAAAGATAGTTGTTCGAAAGATAGTTGTTCGAAAGATAAGGATTTATCTCGAAAGATAAGGATCTTTCAAGTGTGAATCTTTCGAGATTTTGAATCTTTCGAAGCCAGTGCTCGAAAGTCAACAGTGATCCTTCGAACACTGTTGATCATTCGAACAAGTGTGATCTTTCGAAAGTCAGTTATACGAAAGACAAGGATATTTAACTCGAAAGATAAGGATCTTTCAAAAAGGGAATCCTTCGAGTTCTTGAATCTTTCAAAATTATTGTTCAAGACTCAACAGTAATCTTTCGAGTACTGTTGATCCTTCGAACAATAGTTGATCTTTCGATTGTGGTCAGTTTATTGCTAACAAGTTTCTGTGATCTCAGATCTTTCGACCAGGATTCTTCGGCTGTGTGATCTTTCGGAGTATTCAGTTAGCATTTATTTTGCTCATTAATCATGAATCCGAGTTGGTGGAATCCTGCTCCAGATAGTGGTAAATATACAAGTTCAGGAGTTACTCCTTCATGGTGGGGTACACCGGCTCCTGATAGTGGAAAATACACGTGTACAAGTCTATCACCATCATGGGCCGAATCTCCAGTATCTACATCTTCACAAGTAAATGCTTTACCATCAAATCAATGGGCATTAGTAACGGGTCAAACTCCGAGTGTACAAAGTATCTTATTAAGCGAAAGCGAAACAGGAAGTTTGAATCGACCCCCAAAACTGATGAGTTTGAATGAATATCCAGGATGGGCTGAGAGGTTTAAAACATATGTTCTTGGTCAAAATACGGAACTGTGGATACGTTTCACCACAGATTTCGATCAAGCCATAGAGGTTGCTGCTTCAGAGACTGCGTCATTTGCTGATCTTCCCGAAGATAAAAAGAAAACGTATGATCTGGAAAAGAAAGCATACGCCATTCTCACCCAGGCTTTGAGCAAGGATATTTATCACCAGTTTGTCAGCTTCAAGACAACTAAGAAGTTGTGGGACGGGTTGAAAACAAGAGGAGTAGGGAATGAAGCAACACGTCAGTTGCGTCATGATCTGCTCAAGAAAGAATTTGACAGCTTCGCTTGCATGGATAAGGAGTCTCTGGGAGACATGACAAGTCGTTTCTATCACCTGCTTACTGAGTTGAACAATTTTGGAGTTACAACAACTCAAGCAGAGGTGGTAAAGAAGTTTGCTGATGCCTTACCTCCTCAATGGAGTAGTTTCTTGGAAATCCTTAAGTATAACGGAGCGTTGAGAACTACAAGTTTTAACGACTTCGTGCAGCTTTTGGAAAACAAGGATCAGGAGGAAACATTGAAGGCGAAGAGAGTTCCATTGCCACAGAATCCAGAAATGTATTATGGAACTTCCAGCTCTTCGTCTGCAAGAACTGGTTCACATGCTCCAATTCAAACGGAGTTTGTCACAAGCACAGATTGTTTTGGCAATCCAATACAAGTTCCTGTTAAGCCGCCTCCCACCACAGATATATTTGGAAATCCAATCCAACCACCTCCACCTCCTCCTGCTCAACAACAACGTGCATGTTATGGAGGAACATCATCTGCTGATCAACAATCAAAGCCAAATACAGTACAGCTCGACACTTCAAGCTTTTCTAAAGTCAGTGTAGAAGTAGCCAAGGAACACATGGAACTACTTAACACTATAGTGAGCGCGTACTGTGGGTTGATAGAAGGTCAGATTGGCAACATTAATCTGACACAGGAAGACTATCGGCAGATAGATAAAGAAGAGATGGACTTGATGGATATCAAGTGGGCCTTTGCTAGCGCTGTGAGAAGAGCAAAGGATTGGTTGGAAAGTACTGGCAGAACCAGCTTGGAAAGTAAGAGAGACACCAAGTATGGGTTTGATAAACAAGCAGTAAAGTGCTTCAACTGTGGTGAACGGGGTCACTTCAAGAGGGAATGTGCAAAGCCAGCACAGCATGGAAACCAGAACCCCTTCAGAAACCAGGGCAACCAGCAGAACCAGAACAGAAATAATGAACGTACATTAGTGCCTGTCAACAATCAAGCCAACCGGGCACTTGTAGTTCAGATGGATGAAGGTTGCGACTGGTCAATCCAGTTTGGTGGTGATGCTCCTAATGGTACAGCTTGCTTTGCTCAAGTTGTGAAGGATGTAGTTAACACCAGTGGTGGAGAATCTTCCGCCAGTGGTGGTGAATCTTCTGAGGATGAAGACTCTTCTGGGTACAGCAGGAGTGTTGATGAAGATTCATCTGGGTCAGGCGATGAGAATGTGAGTGAGACATCTGGTGTCTCGGCTGATGCTGATATTGATGAACGTTTGGATGAAGCTGCAACACTAAGTGTTGGAAGATCTATTCTGGTGGACCAAGCTGCTTGTACTTCGTCTTCTCTCCATTCAGCCTTTATGGCTAATGTCGACAGTTCTTCAAGTCAGGTATGTGTCGATGAACCCATTGCTGTAAACTGTGATAACTGTGATAGCTTGCAGGCTAAATGTGCTGAGTTAGAGGCAAGCATGTCTGAGTTGCAAGCCAAACATGATGCTTTACAAGCTAGTTTGTTTGACTTGCAAGACAAACATGGTTCTTTGAATGCTGAGTGGTGTGCATTGCAAAGCAAACACGAGGCTTTGCAAGAAAAATATGATGTGACATTCATCCACAATCAGAAGTTGACTGTGGATCTTTCAAAATGCACAGAAGCCAATATGTTTTATGAAAACCATGAAAAGGAATTTAAGTCAATGATTGAGACATTAAAGAAAGATAAAACTGAATTGACTAAAATGGTTTCCAGAAAACAAACGGACATTAATTTGTACATCTCACGTCTTGAGGCAATGCAAAAAGAAATGGTCTGTGTAAAAACGGAAAGTGAGGCAATCCAACTCAAGCTAGACAGCTATTTGAGCTCTAGCTACGTGTTGGATCACATCATTGACGTTCAGAAAGAAAAGAAGGATGTCACATGCATAGGATACAAAAAATGTCCACCACCAGTCAGACACAATTATGATGCCATGCCTGATGAGGAGGATAGAGTGTTCTTCGAACCATCTGTTCCTCTTGATGTGAAGGAGTTTGCAGCAGGACTCGGATACCAGAAAGAAGTATCCTCAGATTCAAATGTGTCAGCAGATACATCTGTAACTGCTGAACAGAAACAGGATCCTCCAGTTGAGGTTGAGGATGCTGATTCTTCAGATGATGAATCTGATGATGCTGCTCCAGCAAAGTCTGATGCGGTAGTCAAAAATGAGGACATACCTCTTGAGAATCACATTCTATGTGATCCCCCTGCCACACCCGCTAAGACTGTTGCAACTGAGTCCTCGTCTGAGAAGGAGTCGGAGAGTGTGACCTTGCTGTACACTTTGGTTGGTGATGATAAAATTTACTCAGACAAAGATTTTCCTATTAAGAACGTTAATCAATCCTTAATCGATAAAGTCTTTGAAAATTCGACAAGTAAGTTTTTGGGGAAGAAAGGACCACATGTTACAGTTACACAGTGTCCTCCAATCCCAAAGGCTGAAGTTCGAAAACAATTTGGCAACAAGAAATTACCAGCAATGCCAAAACAGCAAAATCACACCAAGCCCAAAGGAAAGGCACCGGCTCCAGTCCAGAAGAAGCCGAATCAAAAGAAGAAGAAAAATGTTAACTTTGTGAAATCGACGGGAACGGACAAAATTGAAACGTTTGAAAATAAATCTAACTTAGATTTTGTCAAGAAAGCTATTGTTTTGAAAAGAAATGAACAAAACAGTTCACAGCCTAGTACCTCGGGTTCACAAAGTTCAACATCATCGGCTAAGAGAACACATGATTCTTCGAGGTATGTTGAACGAAGATCATGTTTTGAGTGTGGAACCATTGGGCATATAATTCGAAATTGCCCTTATCTTCATAAGCAAAAAGGAAAGGTTGATGATCCCCGTGGCAAGACTGACCGTAAGCCATCTGGTATCAAATGACCTTTCGAAGTCATTTCTGTCTGATCTTTCGAAGATGATGATCTTTCGATTTACTTGGGTCAAGAACAGATAACCCTTCGAAACAAGACAAAGCTGATCTGATCTTTCAAAGTTGTTTAGGAATGTAGGTGATCCTTCGAGGTTTGTGGAGATTGTGGAGATTGATCTTTCGAACAGTAACCTGATCCTTCAATGTGTATCCTTCGAATCACAAGTGAAAAACAGAACAGATGACCTTTCAAAGTTGTGAAGTTGACTTTTCTGGCACATGTCAGATCTGGATCTGACAAACATCAGCTGCTATCAGAACTGATCTTTCAAAAATTTGACCCTTCGAAACAAAGAATGATCCTTCGAATCATGGAAGGATGACCTTTCGAAGTTGTTGTGGGTGGAAGTTGACCTTTGAACAGAAAGTTGACCTTTCGAAAATTTATAAGTTGACCCTTCGAAAACAGGTTGGGGTTAAGGATGATCCTTCGAAAATTTGAAACTGACCCTTCGAAGTTTTCTTGATCCTTCGATGTTCTTTACATCTTTCAAGTTATGAAGATGTGAAGAACATCAAGAACACAGAAGCCTGGGAAAATCTGCAGATTCGATGAAAACATTTGTACACGATTTTTGATGAAGAAAACCTGAGTATCTTAGAGAAAAACATAAAACCCAGCACTCGTTTTATCACAGATCTGGATATTCGGGTCCAGATCTGAGTTTTTCTCACTTTCACCATTTTTACATCTTGAACAAAAAACCCACAAAAATCACAGATCTAGAGCACATGTGACTTAGTAAACGGTTAGTTTTACTAAATCGGGCACCATGGCTCTGATACCAATTGTAGGTCCGGGTTTCGGGATCCAAACCGTGATTTTCATGGTTTTGTTCCAAGACGGAAGAGATAAGAGAGGAAAGAAAAAGAAAATTTGGATGAATGAAGTTGCAAAATTCGACCAAATGAAGAACGTGTCAAAATTTGGTCATTATGGTTTTTGATCAGGTCCACAGGAACGAATGAAGTGAAATGTGTGCCGATGCCTCTGCATGGATTGAACATCCGCACACCATTTCTGAGAGAGAAAGTCAAAGACCTTCGCTGGTACAATGTGTAAGACCAGCCGGACCCGGAGGTTTATGATTTTATTGCTGTCAAGAGACTTTTCAGTAGTTGCAAATTCGACTTTGAAGTCCCCACCGGGTGGATTTCTAGTTGGGAGAGTGCTTAGATTCCTTGCAATGCACGGAACAGTTGCAGGATACGCCTTTAAATTCTTAATCTCTCCTATACTTGTCGATATTTTAGCTGCTTTGTAAATTGTTATTATCTCGTACAGCACTCTTTGACATGACACGTTGATCTCGGATATCACCTTACACGTGATTGTTTCAATATGAAACTCATCAATGTTGTCATGGTCCGCACCGCTTACCGACATGCCAACTCATTTTTCCAAAATTTGTTAAATCTTTTCTGATAAAACTTAATTTTGGTAAACGGCATTAAGGTCAAGCACAAGAGTAAAACCAACATCGGAAAATCATTTTTGTAAATACCTTTGTGTTTTAAATTTGTCTTAGTTTATTGATTTTAGGGGGAGTATATCCAAAAATCAGAAAATCCAAAAACATCGAAAAATTTCAAAAACACAAAAACAATAGAAAAACAAAAATGAGTTTCCTGGCGAGCAAAAGAGAAAGTGATAGTACATCAGTGGTCTATCCAAGCCTTTTTAAATCTTAAATGAAAAACGATAAGCAGCTCTATATAAGATGTATCGGTAGGCTCACAATCATTTTAAAGTGTGCAGGGTGATATAAATCTTAAATCGACTGAAGACCAGGTGGGAACCATTCATTGGCATATGGTCTTAGTACCGAAATTTCGTTTGATAGATTGCCGAGGTTCTGAGATATTCGGTCTTTATGCTGCTTATCATCTGGGTATCATGGTTGTATCTTTTACCGAAAAATAACGGGGACGCAAGTCTAGATCTTCCATGATACTATACATACGTGTACATATTGCATACTGCATTCGACCTCAATAAGTGATAAACAATCACATGTCCAAAACAAATAAGTGATAAAATATCACATTTATCCGGGTGTCAAGTTCGTCTCTCTGCTGTACGGAAGTACTGACCTGTTCACGGACTTGCACCTGTGCCCTCATGCATATGAAAATCAAGTTCCTCATCAATAAGTGATTATATCACATAGGACTTGTTTTCAAATCAAAATAAGTGAGTATCTCACAATTTATACGGTCAAACAGATGATAATCGGTATACTCACCGGTAAGATGAACTCTCGTGCATACCTTGATACGGGAATGTGTCGTGATGTGGATGAACACCGGTCGGTAAGTATAAATCATACCTTAACGTATCCCCTCGCCATGATTACATCTGATAAGTTGAGCTTAAGTGGACAAAAATACCGATAATTGTTATAGGATGCTTATCTTAATGTTAATTAACTGAACAACAAGAGTGTTTTGGCATGACCGTACACTGATATGATTCTCTTACCCTCGAAACTCACAAAAAGAATGTCTGTATATATTTATTTACTGTTTAAATTTTATTGTCTTTTTTTAAAAACAGTTTCGTCTTTTGGTGCATATCAGCACAACATTAGCGGTGATGTCGTTTGATAACACTCAAAGGATTTTAACTTGTTGTCTTTTAATTTCAAAAACACGCCTAAAATCCATGTTTTTAATATAAACTTTTTAAAAGCCAAAAAGATTTGATTTCTGCTTTATTTTCGATCGTACGATGTTGGAGCTCGAGTCTTCGTTACCTGAAACCTGAACGGAAACCGAATTGACTAAATCTTCATAAACGGTCAAAATTTGCAGATTTTGAAAGTTAAAGTTTAAAATTGATAAATTTATTAAACTTTCAAACTGTCGGACGGTGTTTGATTTTGACATGGTCACTCGTGTGTCATTTGTTTATGCTATTCCAAGCAGTTGTTCTCATTACGCGTTTAGATTTCTTGCATGTGCAGATTCTAAAGGCTAGGAGAACATGGTCGATGACAAGCATTGGAATGAAGACACGACGAGAAGGCGCTCAAAAGATGAAGATGATCGAGTTGCCGCTGGCCATCATCAACACCACAAGGATCTCACTTCATAAAGATAAAGTCTTTTCACGAGCATAACTCAAGGGGGAGCTTATGTTAAGGGGGAGTTTGTCAACACACTTCCTACATGATACGGGTAGTTTGTTGATACACTCTCTGCTTTCAAGACGTGAAGACTTTGAAGATCCTCCGACTTTGAAGACTTGAAAGGACATCAGAGTTTTGAGAACTCGAAGACCAAAGACCGTCGAAGTTCGAGACGAGTCTACAACTATAGAAGATAAAGACAAAGCTACAGCCAAGGGGGAGTTTGTTGGTGCACTTGTGTCTGTACTTTGTCTGTATTCGGTCTGTGTATAAACGATGTCCTAAGTTAGTCTGTAAGTTGACCAAGTCAACTATCCTCCTAGTTTGACTTGGCCAATATGTTGTAATGTAAAGTGTCTGAGTCAAAGGATAAGGGATCGAAGGATGATATGGATCCTTCGATCCCCACGAAAGATATGCTTCGAACTATGGAACTCGAAAGATTACCTTTCGAGGTTCTTGCTGATCCTTCGATAGCTTTGTATTCGAAAGATGATCCTTCGGATCATCTATCGGATCCTTCGACCAGACCTGCTGTGTATGGGTATAAATACCCATGCAGTGTGTTGGTTTCAGTAGACACAGGACAGACAGAGAGAACACACACATCCGAGAGATAGCTTTGAGAGCATTCTGTCCGAAACTCACACACACACTTTGAGAGTTTACAAGTTAGGTTTGTAAACATTGTGCTTGTAACCGAAACCTTCATTTGCATTAATACAAGTTGTGTTAATCGGTGAACCCGTGTGTGTTTGTGTTTATACTTGCTTTATCCCGGTTTGCTCGCTAGCTTGGATTCCGCACTCGCTAGTGGGTTAGTATAACAAGGTTTGAGGTTCGTCATCCGACAAAAAGGGACCTACAAGTGGTATCAGAGCTTGGCTCTTTACCTTGTTTAAAACCGGGTTTTTCAAGTTCTTGGTGTGTGTTTGAACACTTGGTTTAACACCCGTTTTTGTTGGTTTTTCTACACTTTTAAACTGGAAAACGTGTTTTAAACTTACCGGGAGTGTTCGTAAGTGGGTTGGGTAACTTAAAAACTTGTTTTTGAGTGTGTTGGTAATTTCCGGCCATATTCCGGTCAATATTCCGGTGACTGGTTTGAAGATAAGGTTTTCCTTTTTGGGTAAACTATCTTTGAAAATCTTGGTTGGTGAGAAAGTACACTCTGCCATACCCTTTTGCCGAAAGTTGACTTACCAACCCATCACCTTTTCACCAACCCGTCACATCTGTGTCAGTGTGTCAGTGAGCATTCGAAAGATATCCTTCGACATCGAAAGATATCTTTCAACATCGAAAGACCATCCTTCGTTCAGGGACAGCTTGATAGATAAATATCTTTCGAGTAGTCCTCCTGAGTCCGAAACATATCTTTCGATAAGGGAATCTTTTCGAAAGATAGTTGTTCGAAAGATAGTTGTTCGAAAGATAAGGATTTATCTCGAAAGATAAGGATCTTTCAAGTGTGAATCTTTCGAGATTTTGAATCTTTCGAAGCCAGTGCTCGAAAGTCAACAGTGATCCTTCGAACACTGTTGATCATTCGAACAAGTGTGATCTTTCGAAAGTCAGTTATACGAAAGACAAGGATATTTAACTCGAAAGATAAGGATCTTTCAAAAAGGGAATCCTTCGAGTTCTTGAATCTTTCAAAATTATTGTTCAAGACTCAACAGTAATCTTTCGAGTACTGTTGATCCTTCGAACAATAGTTGATCTTTCGATTGTGGTCAGTTTATTGCTAACAAGTTTCTGTGATCTCAGATCTTTCGACCAGGATTCTTCGGCTGTGTGATCTTTCGGAGTATTCAGTTAGCATTTATTTTGCTCATTAATCATGAATCCGAGTTGGTGGAATCCTGCTCCAGATAGTGGTAAATATACAAGTTCAGGAGTTACTCCTTCATGGTGGGGTACACCGGCTCCTGATAGTGGAAAATACACGTGTACAAGTCTATCACCATCATGGGCCGAATCTCCAGTATCTACATCTTCACAAGTAAATGCTTTACCATCAAATCAATGGGCATTAGTAACGGGTCAAACTCCGAGTGTACAAAGTATCTTATTAAGCGAAAGCGAAACAGGAAGTTTGAATCGACCCCCAAAACTGATGAGTTTGAATGAATATCCAGGATGGGCTGAGAGGTTTAAAACATATGTTCTTGGTCAAAATACGGAACTGTGGATACGTTTCACCACAGATTTCGATCAAGCCATAGAGGTTGCTGCTTCAGAGACTGCGTCATTTGCTGATCTTCCCGAAGATAAAAAGAAAACGTATGATCTGGAAAAGAAAGCATACGCCATTCTCACCCAGGCTTTGAGCAAGGATATTTATCACCAGTTTGTCAGCTTCAAGACAACTAAGAAGTTGTGGGACGGGTTGAAAACAAGAGGAGTAGGGAATGAAGCAACACGTCAGTTGCGTCATGATCTGCTCAAGAAAGAATTTGACAGCTTCGCTTGCATGGATAACCGAAACCTTCATTTGCATTAATACAAGTTGTGTTCCTTCGATCCCCACGAAAGATATGCTTCGAACTATGGAACTCGAAAGATTACCTTTCGAGGTTCTTGCTGATCCTTCGATAGCTTTGTATTCGAAAGATGATCCTTCGGATCATCTATCGGATCCTTCGACCAGACCTGCTGTGTATGGGTATAAATACCCATGCAGTGTGTTGGTTTCAGTAGACACAGGACAGACAGAGAGAACACACACATCCGAGAGATAGCTTTGAGAGCATTCTGTCCGAAACTCACACACACACTTTGAGAGTTTACAAGTTAGGTTTGTAAACATTGTGCTTGTAACCGAAACCTTCATTTGCATTAATACAAGTTGTGTTAATCGGTGAACCCGTGTGTGTTTGTGTTTATACTTGCTTTATCCCGGTTTGCTCGCTAGCTTGGATTCCGCACTCGCTAGTGGGTTAGTATAACAAGGTTTGAGGTTCGTCATCCGACAAAAAGGGACCTACAACGGGTCATAATAAGTATAAATTGAATATATTTATTTGCATTAGTTCATAATCGGCCGTATAAAACCAGACTATTTTACATATATTTTCATTAATTTAACCCACGTATAGAGATGATTTTAGTGCTACTTGTTTAAATGTATTATATAATACATTGAAACAACACATTAGCATTTTTATAAGATATCTTACTTGATAATTCAAATGAATGAGGTATTTTCTATTTAGAGCGTCGTAATGCGTTGTTTGGTTTTAACCTGGTATATTATTATAGGTACAACGATTGAATGAAGAAATAAGGCAACTACAATAAGAGAAAGAAACGGAAAGACTAGAGAAAGAAAAAGAAAGAGCAGAAAAACTCAAAATGATGGAGCAACTTGAGGAAAATAGGATTGCAAACGCCCAAATGAAAGAAAAAGTTCAATTCCTTTTGAAGAACAAATCAAAAAAGTAGCTCTAACTAGCTAAGCATGTGATCTTTTGGTAAAGTTGGTCAATTCGGACTTTTATTATGGTACCTAGATTTGGTATTTCTTTTCGTACTTATATTTAGATATTTTGTCGTATTTACTTTTGAATGTTTGTTTAGTTAGTGAATTGGTACAATTTTATTATATTTAGTTGGATTTACTTTTGAATGTTTGTTTAGTTAATGAATCGGTACAATTTTATGAATTTAAAGAACTATTTGATCACGGTATTGAAATATGTAAATAGTGGAAAATTGAAAAAATATTTTTTTAATTCTACATATATTTTGCGACCGAAGCAATGGTCAAAAATCTGGCCACAATCTAAACTAAAACTCGGTTGCTAAATCGGTCGGTAGAACCCGGTCACAAAGTTGGTCGTAAATAGTTTGGGTAGCAATTTCTGTTGCTAATTGTTTGGACGCAAAATTTGTCGCAAATAGGTTCGGTCGAAAAACCGGTCGCTAAAATTTGGTCACAGTCGAAAAAACGGTCACAATCCCAGTCGCTAAATTTTCGGTCATAAAATCGGTCGCAAAAATAATTCTGTCGAAATTTCGTAGCTAAATTTGCTACCAAATGTTTAGTTGCAAAATCGTTCGCAAAAATATTTCGGTCGCAAACAATGGTCGCAAAACTAAATTATGAACCAAAGTATAACCGACCACCGAAACGGTCGAAAAGCGGTCGCAAATGGGCATTTGCGACTGTTTCGCGACCATATTGACGGTCGCAAAAACCCTTTTCTGTAGTAGTGTTTTGGGCCCATACCCCCTTCAAATTGAGAGTTGAAACGATGGTGGCCTATGTAATAATAGGGCTAACAACTTTAACAAATAAGAAACGTTGAAAGAATTATCTACGGATGGGATAAGGTCACCATTTGAAAGTCTACATGTAATTTATAAGGTTCGATAACCTGGATTTGGGCAGGTTATTTTGTTATAGCAAATATATATATCTGGAGGTTTTATATAAATGAAATTATATTGTTATTTTGATAATTATCTTTAGCAAATATGATTCTTGTATACATGTTTAGAAGTATTGCAACTTAGGAGTCATAGGATGTTATAATAATGCAATGGATATGATTCTTGAATACTTCTTGCTCAGACAGACAGACGCTACTGTGTGAGACGAATGGAACAAGATTAATGATATCTTTCTCAACTGAAAAGGTCTCGTGTCGGTGCCCTTTAGCACAACTGGCCCTTAGTGTATAATTTTATATGGATGAAAATTTCAAAAAGCGCATAGTGTTGAAAAACTAGTTGGTCAAGCCTTTGTCTTCAGCCGCTTTGTGGCCTCCATGTAAGGTAGGGTACGTGTAAGGTCGTCTTCCTTCAACGAACACACGAACCGGATCGATCGAACACGCACGCGATGTGCGGAAACCACCGCGTTCCTCGTACCGCAACATAGATCATACAAAAGGTGTAGAAGAAGAGAACCGTGAATACACCGAGTATGCACAATCGACAATCAGACATGTTGAATGAATAACACAAAGATAGGGTTTCAAGAAGTATTCTCAAAATTTCACTGTTTCATTGAATGTGTTATGAATGCATACATCACCAAGCTTATATACAATCATATGTTCGCACAACCTTACAATGAAACCCACAGTACTTAACAAATAAGTACTCACCACTATGTAAGTACTCACCACTAAATAAGTACTCACCATGTAAAACCACAAGTTCTCACCATATAAAACCACAAGTTCTCATGAGAGATAAATCCACAAGTTCTCATGAATAAGAACCCTTGTCCAAACTTGTGACACTTTCACATAATTACCCGATTAGTCTCTCATTGTTGAAACTTCAGCAGTATCCGGCATTTATCAAACTTTGGTCCACTTACAGACTCCCCCTTGATATATGTGGGATCTGCAAATCTTCAACGAGTCTTCGACAAGCCGTTTCCCGGATTTATCATCCTGAAGTGCATTTACAGACTCCCCCTTGATATATGCGGGATCTGCAAATCTTCAGTGAGTCTTCGAGAAGCCGCTTCCCGCATTTATAATCCTGAAATGCATTTACAAACTCCCCCTTGATATATGTGGGTTCTGCATATCTTCATCAACTCTTCGAGAAACCGCTTCCTGCTCTATTCGTGTTCTTCACACAGCATTGAACAGCTCGAGCACACCGAAAAGCAAGTTTCCTGTCTTCTTTCAGATAATCTAAAATAGCTTACCAAACTCAAAACTTCATTAGAAACCATTAAAGCCTAAATGAATTTCAAAACCAATAAATTTAAAATATTTAAGCTCAAAAAATTTTAAGTAACACATATTTAAAAATAATTCTACCAACTTGGAACACGGTTTCCCACATGGATAGCACACACTTAGACTAACTTAGCAAGACCAAATGTTTTTATTAAAAGACTTATTTTAAATTACCTTACCGGATTGATTTTAATCCATTTTCAAAATTGTAAAACCCCTTTTGAGTATCGTTAAAAATATAAAGCCCACACATAGAAACGAGAAACAAAATCTTTTTGTATTTTTCGAACTTTATATCTAAACACACCAAAAATCTTTTTGTAATTTTTCAATTTTTGTAGCAGGAATGAAACGTAGATATTTAAATGCATTATCTTTTTGTGAAAACGCGGACAAGATGATCACATCGGCTTATCTGTCAAAATCTATCACAGTTAGTATCCATTTAACGATTTGAAGCACATAGAATGATAATGACAGTTCAAGATGTTTAGCGATATACTTGTCCACTTAAGCTTTAGCACGTGTTCGAACACTATTTTCGAGATATGCAATTAAGTGTCTTGTCAACTGATATAACTGTGTTCCCCACCTCAGAATATACTCCCATATCAAAACTACCAAAAATTACATCTTACAGGTGAATATATCCAACTATTATCTGTATCCGGCTAAAATTGCGAAACCTTGAGATCTCAGGTTAGCGCCACCGCACCGACAGAGAGATGAAGGCTCGAATTTAGGTGGTATACCAACGTTTTGGTATCTTTTGCTGCACTTTGGCATTTTTTATGTACCGGGTGGTAACATATATTTTCAGTTGTTCACCCAGTGGTGACAAGCTTTCAACAGATCATCCAATGATGACTGTTAGGCAGAAAAGAAATCCACCGGGAGGGTTTGCGCACAAACGTAGCGCTTAGCAAAGCATTATACGAGGTCTAGGCCATTGCTCACGCAATATCAGAAGACCAAGTATAATACCCTAGATAATAATCAGATATAAAGACCTAGTATCTCAGAAATTTGGTAATCTCTCAAATGAAATTACGGTACCAAGACCATATATCCGAGAGATGTTACACACAAGTTAAGTAGTTCGTTATCTTTATATACCAAAAAACAGGTTCTTATTAACGCGTAAAACCTATCGTTACAATATAATATATGATGCAGCTGTCAACAGTTAAGGATTAATTTTATAAGATACCCTGTAAAAGATATAAAAGATATGACTGCCGATGTACTATCATTTCTTCTCACTATCAACTCCTCCTCAATTTTTCATTTTCTAATGTTTTTGGATTTTTATAAAATATCCTACAACTAAGTAAAATCTTTTGGATTTTTTTTGTGTTTTACGAAAAGCAGTAACCTGTACAAAGGAATGGAAAAAACAAAGTTTCCATGAGGGCTTATGCAACCATCCTACTCAGGGTTTATCATCCCGATCATTTGGACTACGTTCTCGAACCTCGTCCAATCGAATGTCTTTGTAAACAGGTCTGCATAGTTGTCTAAGGTGTCAACTCTAACTACATCAATTAACCCTTTTTCAGCACAATCACGTATAAAATGATGCCTAACATCTATATGTTTAGTGCGTGAATGGTGATGTCTGCAAAATGTAACATATAAATTACATCAAATGAGGCATAAAACTAACCCTTTTTAGTACTAATGTTGGAAAAAGTGTGTTTTTGTCTTCCTTGTGAAATTACAGGACCAAATGAGCTTAAACGAACAAAAGGAACGAATATACAGCCAAAACCAACATAAATACAAAGAAAAGGAATAAACGTGACATGCCCGAGCCCTCAACGGCATCCCCAAAAGAAAAAAAACAAGAAACAGAAGACTGACCACGGGGTCGTTCCCACTGGACACGGGGGCGTGGTCAGCTGCCTGCAGAAAAGACAAAGCTGTGGAAGCTTCTACGCCCACCACGGGGGCGTGCCCAGCTCATCACGGGGCGTGGTCAACGCTAAGATACACAGAATCTTGCAAAATCTTGGTAGTACAGATACGCTTCTGCCCACGGGGCCGTGTCCCTAAACACGGGACGTGTGGAGCCCTATGCTGACAAATGCATTTAATGAAGGAAGAGGAAAGGATGGCCACGGGGGCGTGTCCGCTGGACACGGGGCCGTGGCCGGGCTTCTGTTCAGGCTATAAATTGGGGTGCTTGGCTCACTTCAAAGGCATCCCTTGGCAAACCACTACTCTCCCACTTTGCCACCACTCCACCACCACTACACCACCACCACCACCACCCACCACCATCATCCATCATCCACCTTTAGAGTGTGTAGTAGTCTCGGGATCCAAGATTGATAGTAAGAGTTCTTTCCAATCGAAGGCCATGTTTGGCTAAGCTTCTTACATCACTTGGTGAAGACAAGTCTTTTTTTGTATTACTTTTGATTATTAATCTTTTGGCACTTTTTATTTGGTTTCGTATTAATGACTTTAATAACTAGTTTCTTATGTTGAAGATGAATATTTTTTATCATTTGTCCGTGGTGTCTTGGCATTACTTTATTGTCCATATAAAGTAAAAGATTTACACCATTCATATCTCTACGGTCTATATAGAGGTATGTTGGCTACCTGGTCAGGGGTTAAGGGAATGGTTTAGTAAGGTTCTTGCCTTGTTCAGTGTATAGATCCTGCAAGGACCTGGGTCAAGCTTACTAGGACCTCCTTCAATACCCACTGGTATTGGATGGCGGGGGTGCGAATGGCTTGATCCCCTCATATGTAAACTACTATTAATACATTAAACCGGCTACCTGGGATTGTATCCCTGCTGACTCAAACCACTTAGCCGAGGGTAACGTCACCTTCAAAAGAGGGGCCTACCACTTTTCGCATTAATAACTAATTAATTATCTTTTCAATATTCCGACCCTTTGGGATTGTATCCTTGCTAAGTCAAACCACTGGGTAGAGGGTAACGTCACCTTCAAAAGAGGGGCCTACTACTATAACTAAGATAATCTCTTAAAAAGTCCGAAAGTGCAAAAATCATCAAAGGATACTTAAAAGGCGAGTCGGATCCAAGTGATTCATCTTGTCTATCTGTTTTTATTTTATTTTTATTTCTGCATTTTTAGTTTTTAATTTTCATGTTTAAAATCTATTCTCAAAAATTTTAGATTAATTAGACGTTAAGGATAAACCGGTACTAAAATATCTTGTGTCCTTGGACGACCTCGGTATCTTACCAACGTTATACTACGCTCACGATGGGTGCACTTGCCCAAGTGTGTGTTTAGTTTTACTAGAATATCGTGTTTTATAAATTTAAAACTTGACTAATGTTTAAAATGGGCTTAAAATATCAATAAAAATATATCGCACTCGACATACATCAAGTTTTTGGCGCCATTGCCGAGGTCACAAGGATTTAAAGAAAGCTTAAAATCAATGGCCTAACCATTCTTCAAAAACCTTTTTAAAACTATGCGCACATTTTTACATTTTTAGGAATTTTTGCATTACAGTAGTCTGAACACGGGGCTGTGCTCACTGAGCATACCCCCGTGCTGCATAAAAATAACAAACATACCCAGATAGAGAGTCTGAACACGTGGTTGTGCTCACTGAACACGCCCCGTGCTGAACCAAACCAGTTGCATTTTTTTAAAACGATATGACCACGGGCGGTGCTCACTGAACACGGGGCCGTGGTGAGCCTCTGTTTCCGTTTTTATTTTGTTTTCTGGTCCCGAGACTCTTTTGTGGTCTGCTGAGTAATTCTTATGGATCAATACTCAGGAGGCTACAATTACCACTATGAAGAAGAGTATTGTACCATTTGCGATAATCCTCACTCGGTACAATATTGTGACCTCTTCGAACCTTCCACTTCATATACATACAAGGAGCCTAGGTACGAGCCAACCACTTCATACACACACTATGAAGAGCCAAGGTATGAACCTTTTCCCTCATACTCATATCTTGAAGAACCAAGGTATGAGCCATCTCCTTCGTATGCTTATTATGAGGAACAATGGTGCGAATCACCTACCTCATATGGGTATTATAAAGAACCAAGGTACAACCTTTCTCCATCATATACTTACTATGAGGAACAATGGTGTGAACCATCTACCTCATATGAGTATTATGAGGAGCCAAGGATCGAACTTCCGAACTCAAGCTATGGGGATATTTATTCCGCTCACTTTAACAAACCACCAACTATCCTCCCTGTCACACCCCCAAAATACCACCTAGGGAGTGTCCCTGATAGGCGTGTGACGACCTGACAATGAGCAACTAATTACATTGAACCCACATAAGTTTCAAAACAAAGTTCTCAATCATTAATAAAATACCATCACAAGTTTATACGAAAACCAATATGTTCAATGGAAGCATTAACGAAACCATAGTTTAAATATTCTCAAAACAAATGTACGAAATCAATGAACCAATATGTGTATCCAAGCAGAGCGACCCATGACCACTCCAGCTACTTCAGACAGCAAGTTCCAAATCCAAGTAATCTAACGACCTGCGAGCATGCAATAAGTGTATCAGACAACGCTGGTGACTTCATAGTTTTTACCCAAACGTTGATTACCAAGTGTTTAGTTAATCCATTGAATTTAATTCCGAAAGTAATGTTGATAATATCTCGATACTGAACAAGACGGCTCCTAATGTATGTTTTACCCTTTCCCCAGTGCTCCTATCAAAGCACTGGGCCCGACTGGGTAATTAGTTCACAACCGTCCTCCCCGGTACGGCGTCAGGGTTCCAAACCTAAGTAGCGCTACCAACTAATACCCCATTACCTCCCCGGTAACAAAAGATGGGACTTAATAGATAGAGAGTGAGAATATTATCCAACATCCCAATTTTACCCAAAAGACTTATCCCTCCCCGGGATACCCACTGACCGTCCCAACCACCGGGACGCATGCTCAAGTAGTGAACTCACCTTCGTTTACTCGGTAAGATTAAAATACGTATTCCAAGTTGATCAATCAGTCCCTAATGTGGTTACCAATAGTAGTTAGTTTCGTGTACACGTGATCATGTATTCTTTGGAATTATTACACAAGTTACAAGTAAGTAAAACACACATCGTTACGCAAGTCTTAGCAAGTATATGGTCCTACTTATAACCACAACACAGGTTCACATCACACCTTATCACAAGTGGTTCAGTTCACAATTAACTTTACACGAATCGGTTCGTAAACAGCTTCACAATCACATTTAGCGTTATTGCATGACACATCATAAGTTAATCACATAATAAAATGGTGCTAGGGCCCCGGGTCATATATCCAACACATATTATCAAAAATATCCAACTTATTAATACGGTTCTTATAACCACACGGCACACCTAGGTCCGGTTTACTACCTAATCAGCCAACCTTTTACCCGCAGCCCACCAAATAAATATAGCCCAACAGTTAAGTATAGTCCACCAGTTAGCATCCTACCCGACCTACTGTATTGAATCTAGTCCCAAACCCAACGTATAATACTCATGGACCTGTAACTCCCATACGGCCCAATTACTCCACATGCAATCCCTACAAATAGTGGCCTAATAGCCCATCCAAATCAACCGAGCCCAATCCCCCTAACAGATACCCAATCCCTCTTTTACACACCATCCAGTTTGTATTTCCATCCCACTAAATAACATGTTCACATTTTCAATAGTAACATCATATTATATACATATATATCATTCGTTTCTCACAAGACATTATGCAATATCTACTTTCAAATCACCATTCATAGATTATTACCAATTGTTTCACAACAGACTCCACTATCATATAATACCCTACTCTTACTTTATAACTACAGGTCATTATGTATTATTGTGTATCACCATTATCAACATTAATAAAAACATCTCAATAGTCCAAATATGGC
Source organism: Helianthus annuus (assembly GCF_002127325.2). NCBI lineage: Eukaryota > Viridiplantae > Streptophyta > Magnoliopsida > Asterales > Asteraceae > Helianthus > Helianthus annuus. The sequence goes on from NC_035434.2 coordinate 140,836,505, forward strand.
TACCAATGTCTTAGAATTTGGTCCAATCACAATCCTTGGAGTCCACTGCTAAGAATTGATGATAATATTTGTGGTGATGATGTGATGTTATTAAAATAAGATGGTGCCCTACACTTTTCACCTCCTGCATGCGTGTCATCCTTTGAGTGATCAGTTAAACACCCCACCCCCTAACTATCATGACCGTGTACCCTCACATATACCGATTAGCAATTACAACTGACCAGCAATCGCATATTATAAGATCACTAACAAAATCGAGTTTACATGCAACCAGAGATCAAGCTAACAGTTTATTCTCATGCTTGCATATGTATTAATGCCACACAACATCAAATCATAAAGCCATAATATATACAAAGTGGACATTAATTCAGCAATGATTACACTAACCAAGTGTTCGTGTGAGAGAAAACTGAGCCGAGTCGAAAGAAGGAGGGCTTCGGGTACGTCCAGTGACGTCTTCATGTTTTCGACGAGTCGCGTTGCAGTGCCGACGTGAATAGAGGTGCTATCAATCATTAAAGAGTCGAAGAATGGTTCCTGCCATGATCCTCCGCGTATCCCTACACATCATATGTTTCGACGATATTCCAGTGAATGGGGAATGTTTATGGCGAGGTTTGATGTGCAAGATAAGAAACGTGATCAAAAGCTTTGAAGGGATTTACAGTTGATGGTTGCCATGTATGATGGAACGATGGGGAAGAAAAGAACTGCCGCCACTTGCAAAAGGGAAGGGAAAGAATAGGGTTTGTAGTTTTCCTTGTACTTTGCCAAATAAAATGCAAACTGTATCCCTGATCGTGCATATATGCATTTTATTCGAGTGGGTTGGGTTCCAATAGGGCCGATCAAGACTGGGCCTTTAGAAGCCCACTAACATGAATGAAGTGTGCGACTGATGAATGGAGGTGTGTAGCCCGACATCGCGTGCGGCCGAATTTATGAACCAACACTTAGCGTTTCACAACATACCATTATCTAAGCGATAGTAATTACGTATAATCAGATCGTATATACTCAACCACGAGCTAAGTGTTACGAGTTTAGACGATGTTAACCGTGAAAGTTCGAGTTGTCACATCTTGAAAGTTTGAGTTGTCACATCATCCCCAACTTGAAAGAAATTTTGTCCCGAAATTTGATAAGTAATCCAAATGATTGTGGATTTTCCGCGGGTATCACATCATCCCCAACTTGAAAGGGAATTTCGTCCCGAAATTCGCCAATGATAGTAAAAGTTGGTTCAACCACCTGAACAATTGAGGATACTAAAGCTTTGCCTGTTCTTTGTGTTCCTACATGAACTCCAGTCCACGTCATGAGTTCCAACAACTTTTGTTAATAGAATTCGACTGTGCCTACGAACCTTATCCTCCTAGTCCATGATCCCAATTGGTTCCTCAATAATCTGCATCTTATTATCAATCTATGGTTCTTGCAAGAGTACCACGAGTGTTTTATCAGCCAAGCATTTCCTTGGATTCGAGGCATGAATGTTATCGCAAACTTTATCCAATTCGCTAGGTAACTCGAGGTTGTGAGCCACGTCACCGATTCCATTCAGAATTCTAACTGTCCCGACATATCGTAGATGAGGCTTACCACGCTTCCCAAAAGCGTACCGCACCCTCCCAGGGTGAGACTTTCGATTATGATACGTTCGCCTCCAGCGAACTCCCAGTGTTTCCTAAGCTTATCAGCTTTCCTGACGGTCACGCGTTGTCGTCAAACAATTTACGATCTAAGCAACCTTCAAGAGTTTCGAGCACAGGCTCTGGGTCTGTGATTAGGTTGTCACTCACCTTAGTCCAACAAGGGAATCGACATTGTCGCCAAAGCAATGCCTCAAACGAAGCTGTCTAAATACTAGGATGGTAACTGCCACAGTAGAACTCAACCAAAGATAAGTTGCCTTCGAGTGTCGGGATGGTTCGTTTACCCCACTCGTTTGTCCAATGCTCATGTCTAGGCGTGAGCCAAGGGTGTTGTTTGTTGCCTGTCATAAATCATGCATAGATCAAAATCAGAGGTAACAGGAGTTGGCACCTCGTGCCTAAAAGCCGCCTCTCTCAGAGGAACATTCACAACTGTGAAGACTCGTCAGTTTCCTTGATTGCAAGAAAGTGTGCTGGTAACGTGAGACAATCAACGATCACCCAGGTGATACTGTTTCCGTTCTGAGTTTTAGGTAGAACAAAGACAAAATCCGTGGCAGTCTGTTCCAATCCTCCAAATGGGTGTTTCTGATTACTGACACAAACCAGAAGGTTTCTGATGTTCCACCTTGGCTTTCGCACAAGTCAAACGTCGTTCACATGCTTCGCTGTGTAGGCCTTCAAGCCCAATCACCCGTACAAGATCCTTAGATCCTAATATATTCCATCAAAATCAAGATGACTAAAATGTCGAGGCTGATGTGCTTCGCCTGCACCAGTTCCCTAAGGTTGCCGTATAGTGAAGTCCATATTCGTTCCATGAAGTAGCAATTATCGTCCGACCGGCCAAAGGTTAATTCCCCATGCCCCGCATGGGTCAATCTTGAGGACTCTCTTCCTTCAGTTTCTCAGTTTGAATAAGGTGAGTCTGATCAGGTACGTTATAGTCAATAGCAAGCTGCAAAGCTCGTGCACGTCCAGGTTTCACAATCGTATTCATTCAAAAGTTCCATCCAGCGATGCCATCACATGTTTAACTCACACGGGAGGCCCCTTGTGATCGGTCTAGGTAGTGCGTTGGGTACCGTCCAAGTAATGCCTCCAACTTAAATCCAAAGACCATGGCTTCCACCGCAAGTCGTGACTCGTGCAGTTCTTCCTGTAAGTTCATTACGTAAGTCATCCCTTTCTCGTGTTGTGTCGGCCTGTAAACATTGCAGAGTTGGGATTCGAAAGCTGAAAAGACGTCCTCCTGTTTTGTCCTTCACGAACACAGCACCCTACTGTGCTAAAGAGATTTAAGCTGCGCGATCTTCGAAAATCCCGTGATGAATCTGCGATAGAGTCTAGTGTGACCAAGAAATTGCTGCATCCTCGAATGGATCTTTGGTGCCGAACAATATCTAATGAAATGGGTCTTTAGCGAGATCCACGTGTATTCTCACTTCGTTGATCATATGACCAAAAAGGTATCACTCGAATCCAGAAGTTACCTTTAACCAGACTTCGCGCGGAGTGGCTCCTCCCTCAGGAGCCCTAAAATAAGATACAACTGCCACCCATGATGTTCCTTTCTCTTGGTAATGATTTAAAACATCATCAACAAACACGGTCGATTCTTGTGGTCCATAAAGCTGCTGATGTGTTGATCAACTTCAATGATCATGGAGTACAAAGTCGAAATGGCCGCATTGCGTTTGATATGCCTTTCTAAGAGTATTCTCCCCTTGGACTTCCATCTGATGATGGTTCGTTCGTTAGTCAATCCTCGAATGGAAGCTTGTCCCTCGCAACTGGTCGACAGGTAGTCAATACATGGTCGAGACAAGCGGTTCTTAACTGTCACCTTGTTAAGTTCTCGATAATCAGTACACATACAAAAAGGCTTATCTTTACGGATATAACTGGGGTTTCCCCAAAGCAAAAACTAGGTCCTACAAACTCCTGTCCAATAGTTCCTGTAGTTGAGTAGACAATCCTTGCAACCCTCCTGGTGCAAGACGGTAAGAGTATAAGTAATCAGGCTGCATCTAGCGCGAGATCAACTAAGATTCTCCTCTACAATTGCGGAAGTTGACCGGTAAATTCTACGGGTAGAACATGGAGAGAAATCACGGGCAGTTGGTGGATCCTCGACCCTCCTTTCCTTAACCGTCACATCAATAACAACTGCTAACATAGCAGGGTAATCCTTCCGTAGATACTCCTGGGTCTTCATTGCTGATATGATGCTAACCTTTGCACCACTCTGACACTTCAGAGTATAAAACGACGCAAAATTTTCTTCCCACAGGGTATATCTACGCGATATCTAGACGGCCAGCTTACCCAACTACTGCATCAAGACCATCAAGAATAGCAGAAGGAAAGTCGATGTCGAACACTTGTCCCACAAGGTCGAGTTTGCATCCCAACAAACATATGAGGTTTCCATTGCCTTGCCATCAGCCATTTTCACAACAGGTTTCGTTTCAATGGGTAACAGGGTTAAACAGGACAGAGGCGAAGCGATTAATTACCCTTACAAGCTACCATGTTGCTATTATGCCTGGCGTCGCCTACGCCAATCCTAAATGCTCCCCGATGAGCATCACTACCAGTGTTGTAACTGTTGCGAGAATTTCCAGTACTGCCGTCGTTTCCTTGGTTGTTGTCGTCTTGGTTTAACAACGGCCAATCTATGTTGTTGGCACCTCCATTTCCATATTGTTGGTTACGAGTACGAGTATGTTGTTGTTGCCATGACTGTTTCCTCTAATGTTGTTGGATCTGAGTTTGATTCTGATTGTATTTTGTGTTTGTAATTAAAGTGAAAATGGATGAGTGTGCAGAGGAATTATGGTGAAAACAAACTTTGCATACAATCAAACGAGAGTAATACTTTGATCAAACATCTTTACACAATGAATCGGAAGATTGAATTTATTTCAATAACGATTACAATGATTGATGAATGAATGCAAACTCCCCCTCAGCCAGAGCTCAGTTGTTTGTTCGTGCAAAGAAGACGATTGTGCAAAAGAGCTAATAGAACAGTACAAAGTACTGAACTATTTATAGGCACTTGCAAACTACTGAGCATCTTAGCTGACGTCACCATGAAAGTGACATCTAACCTCCTAACAAACTCTAACCTCTGATCTATACAAACACTGCTGTGTTAACTACTGGTACTACATTACATTACAAAATAGACTATTGATCAGCTGCTGCAACCTTCTACTGCTGTGAACCCAGCAGTACTTGTCCGGATCAGCAGTGCTTGACTCAAGGCAGTAAATTGAATCAGCAGGGCTTTAGTCTCTCATCAGGTCTTTACTTGAGCAGCAGTTGTAAGTCAGCATTTAGCAAGATCAGCAGATAGGAGGTCAGTAGTTGTTGAAATCACTTTCAAGGGGAGAGATTTGTATGAAAACATCTGCTTATTTAGGATCCACTGCTCTGATCCAGTTTTGGCTTTAATTATCTGTTCCTCTGATAGGGTTCAATCCCAACAATCTCCCCCTGGAACAGATAATGCCAAAACTCTTCATTATTGTGGACATTTATTTCCTCATCAACAGTTCCCTTATTTGACCTTTAAACTGTAGTTCAAATTTAAGGGCATCTGTGTCTTCATCATCCCTGCTAAGTGGAAGATCAAGGAGATCCTGCAAATCTTCAAGACTCAGGCCAAGAGCTTGTTCCCTTGATATTTTCTCCACTTCTCCACCAGACCTGAGCAAGGTCAATACACAGGTCTGTTTGTCAGTTTCCCACTTTTGTATTTTTGAGCCTGGTAGGTTTCTTGGGAGATGTTTATTTGCAGAGGTATTTGGTGAGGCTGGCCTGTTCATAACTGGCTGAGCAGTATGTGCAGATATTTCCAGTTCAAATTCTTCTTTCAACATTACCAATGCACCTGTTTGTACAATGGTTTTTCCAGTAAGAATTTCTTGAACTGTTTCAGCTCCCAACTGTTTGTGTGTCCTTCTTTTGTAGATGGCTGCACTAGTTGGAGCAGTGGTTCTCCTGTTTTGCAGCTTTGATGGTCTTTTTGAAACCTCTGCTTCAGGATAGTCAGGCTTTTGAGGAACTTTTGGATCTTTCTTTCTTAATTCCCCCAACCTTTTATAGGTTGTCCTGACCACATCTTCTTTCCATCTAGCAATTTGTCTTTTGTTTCCATATTCAGCAGCAACTAGTTCTTCTCTCATTCTTTTCAGTTCCACCTGTTTGTCAGGTGCATTCTTTCTAAACTTTTCCCAGTCAGGAGGAGTGTGAGTGACTTTCCTTTTTATCATGTCTTGAATTCTTGCTGCTTCAGTTTCAAGCTCAGGAACAGTCCACTCTTTGTACATGTATCTCTCTCCTTTGTACTTCTTGTGAGCCATTATGCTTTCAATGTAGTCTTTCCTCAAAGTTTCAGCTGCTCTTTCTGAAATTTGTTGACTGACATTTTTTGCAAATCGTTCTAGGGAGCTGACTTGTGTGAGCAGATATTGATAGTGTCTAGAAATTTCTCTGTCAGATTTCCCTTGTGTGTTTCTCTTTGAGATATCCTCTGCTTGTCTGGCCTTGATCTTCAAATATTCATCAACATTTTTAGGCCAGGGATATCCTTTTATTGATGGCAACCTCCTTTTGGCAGGGTCATCCTCATAGTAAAAAGATTTTATTTCTTCTCTGACAGCTTCTAGTTCAAGAGGAAATTGAACACCTGCAGGAGGTAAGGGCTTGTGCATTTGAACTGAAGAGATAGCAATTGGTTTTGGTATTATGACAAGAGCTAAAGATTGTGAAGATGTTTGGGATGGTGAAGTGTCATCATCTTTGAGAATTAGCCTTCTCCTCTTTGGTTTAGGAGGGACTGATGATGTTTTGGATGGAACAATGGTGGTGGATGTAGAGGTAGTGATTGTGATTGACTAACAGTTGTTGAAACAACTGGTGTTCCAACCACTGTTGTCTTTACAGCAGATGTTGTAACAACTGCTGTCTTCTGCCTTTTGGCAGGAGGTGATTTTGTGTCACGTCCCCCGACCACATCCTGGACGGAATCGGGAGCCGCGAGCAGTCCAGTGGTACCGGTGAGTTATTTTGAAAAATATTGCGGCGGAAATTTTATCAGGACCGTGAGTTAGCAAAAATATCAGAGTTTAGAAACACCGGATTTTATTTAAATAGATGGAATAAATTCCATTGTTACAAAGGTAGCTTTTAATAAAAACAATATTTCTTAATTTGATTTAATTAATAAAATAAGCCACTTCTTGAAGTCTTTTAGTGCCGAATCCAATCCTTACTCCAATCTACTGTAATTACCTGAAACGCGTTTTAAAAAGGTTTTGTCAGCGGGAAATACTGAGTTAATCATTCAGTTTACTAAAACGACTCGTTTGTTATAATTTACAGTATTAAGAGTTTTTACATATGTTTCTGATATCTACCAACTACCCACAGTATTTGTCACTCGACCGGATCTGTGACTGTGGTCATATCACCATTGGCTGCCCCAATGAATGACGTATATCACTTAATTTTAGGTTCGCCCACCTAACGTGATTAAAACAGTAGTAATGTGCACAATACCGCACATACTGGCTGTAATTTGGTGATTACATAAACTTAATCACTGTAATTTATAATTCTGAAAATAATTTGGAGTATTGTAAAACAGTTGATAAAAAGAGAATGACTCACATTATAAACATGCAGATTCATACGGCCAAAGTTTAGTCTACAGATAAGCCTTGATATATTGCAGATTTATACAGGCAAAGCTTAGCCTATTGATTTAGCCTTGTAACCTAGTGCACACGAACTAGGTAGGTAACTTAATACAACAATTACGATAACTCACCAGATCAAATTCTCACAACGAACGACAAAGTGCGATATTTAAACATCCATCGATTTAACGATGAACGACAAAGTATAACCCTAATGTGGGTGGCACTTAAACATCCATTGGATATATTGATCGGTCGGAAAATGAATCGTAATAGCGATCGAGTTAATACCCTGTATCGTAGCAGCACCCTGCTATACTAATTAGTGATTCGCGTGTGTGTAGTGGGGAGTATTTTCGGTAGTTAAACATATAGTTTAACAGAATGGAATACGTATTTGTGTAAAACCCAAATCAAACCTTAACGGTAGTCACGAGATTCGAACCTTAACGAATTTCACAAAGTATAGTCTTATTCAGACAGTACTTTGGTATCCATTTAATGAACTCACAAAGTATAGTACTTTGGATTCCGTTTAAACGAAATTCACAAAGCACAGCACTTCGGCATTCGTTAGATGGTTCCTGAATCGATCGGACAAAACATCGCTTTGGTGATTATTGGTTAGAACACTAACGTATAGAGAAAAGAAGAAAGAAATGAGCAACGAAGAATGAATTCCTAAGTTCCTATTTATAGCAAGCAAGCAAGCACCTTGTCACACCCCGATTTCCACGTGTCACCGGTGGGCCCGGTGTGGGGTACAGTGACGTAGTTGGCATCGTCATAGACAATCAACACAATATAATAATGCACAGCGGAAGCAGAATAGATACATTTCAACTTTTAAATAAAGTGCAATAATAAATATCACAGTAGTTGAAACGGATCCACAGGCGGATCAAATAAAAATGAGAATAAATAGTTCAACAGATATTGTCGTCCGAGCTTGCGAGACTATAGCGGACGCTTTTAGGAAACAACCAGCCTATTTTCGTATAGTACCTGCACTTAACCTTTTGGGAAAAATACGTCAGTTTACACTGGTAAATACAAATCAACCGACTCATTTTGAAAATGATTGAAAATTGATTTAAATGCACAAGGCATAAATAATTTTTATTAACTTGGGATAATTATACAATATAAACTTGTGAACGATTTACATGCACTCGTATCTTTGGTGGCCCGGGATCTGCTGTCCGGGCTAAAGATTAAATGACACACCACATTAAAGAGTTATACACGCCGAGTGTACGCCTACACCCCGTGCTCTGGTCGTGGCCATCTCGTAAGATAATGCCAAGGATATCCGGGACACGGTCAATAACCCCCCAAAGCCTAAAGTAAGACAAGACTGTTTAAACGAGTCGCACAAGCTATTCAAGACTATACACCCATAAGGCGCAGGACTTGTGCGCCCGATCAAGCGGTATTTTAAATACCGTACCCCAAGGCCGTATAGGGAAAATAAGTCAAAATGTATTTACCTGAGCAAGTATGTAACACAAACGGTAAGTGTGGTAGCTTTTACTGGGCCTCCTAATCTGGAACAAAGGTTTATAATTAACCTATTAGATTCCTAACGGGTCTTTTATTTAAGCCTAAGCTTTGACGGGTTAGTTTTAAGAATGATACGGTTCAAGCGCACGATTAAGCGAAAGACCGGATAGAATGTGATTTAGACCCGACAAGTTTGAATACTTGTATAATATGGGTATACTAAATACATTCTGGATTTTGAAATAAAAATGATTTCGTTTGACCCGTTTCGGTCAATTTACGCAAACTAGTTCCGTAAACCGAACCGAACGCAAAAAGGGCGTTACGGGTAGCCAAAAGAATCAAATGCAAGTTTCCTGAGATAATATGCTTTAAATATGATACAACATCAGTAAGTTATGTTCCATATTGCCCGGAATAAGTTTAAACTCAATTTATGCCTTAGAAGGGCATTTTGGTCATTTAAAAGATCATAAAAGAGTAAAATTAAAAGTCTGAGTTTCGGGTATGGTTCATACAGTAAATATACTTAATTTAACATGTTATAACAGTAGGGTATGACCCATATATCAAATCTATCATTTAAAACCAATCTATGCACCGTAGGGGTATTTTAGTAATTTCACAAGGGCTAAAACTGCCAAAACTGGAAATCTGAGTTCATATACTTATATTTACTGTTATTACATGAATATATGCTAAACACATCAGTAGGTATAAGTCTTATATATTTAAAACGAGTATAACGCTTACTATGCGCTTAAAACGCTAAAAATGCGATTTAGAGCCGTTTCCGGGTTTATATATGAAAGCTGAGATTTTTATATTTCCAGAAGGCTCAAAATAATTTATTTAACATATAAAATCAGTAGGAAAAGGTTTCGGGTCAAAAGGATGTATAAAACTCGTTTTATGGCTTAAACGGTCAAAACCGACATAAACCGAAATAACTAAGCGATCTAAGATCCGTTCAGCCAAAAATTAATTAAAAATCATCTAAAATCCCAAAATATTATATATCATCAGTTGGTAAAAAGTTTTGTATCAAAACGTGGCCAGAAATGGGTTCTACGCGAAAAGGACCGTTTATGTAACTTTATAATATAGTTTTACGCTAATGGCCATAACTAAAAATCTGGACCACCAACTGATCCGAAATTTTCGGTGCAAGTTTATATATTAAAAATAAAGATTTCTACTCTTTCACTTATCCAAAAATCACGTTTTATATCAAAAAGGGCAAAATAGTCAACTTTTAAGCATAATCGGAAACATGCTAATGAATCGGCTATGTATAGACTCAATCAACAACAATTCCAGAAAGTTTTACCAAAATAAAAATGGTCAAAAATACTTTCCAATATTGATCTCAAACATGCATGTACGGATCCGAATCGATAGTCTACGAAATAGTCGTTTTATAGGACTTTCGGTTCCGATTCGTATTTATACTAAAGATTGTCGAGTTGATCATAGTAAAACACATTCTTATATTCATTATAAAGCTATCTATGATGATCAAACAGATTGCATGTCATTTATATTACCATTTAAGCTATTTTTCTCAAAAATCACTTCTGTTGACTTTTTAGAAACACGTTTGACTCGACAATTAGCATGCATATAGTGGGATTCAGATACTACCCTTTAGAGGGTTTGTTTCCCACATAAATACCAATATATATCAGGTTTCAATTCGAGAAATGACTGAGTAATTCTCGTTTAATCAGAAAGTCAAAGTTTATGAACAAACAGTTTGACTTTTAGCAATAATCAAAGCAAGAACGGATTAGAGATGGAATTAGAAGCTTACAAAGGTCCTATAGATGCTTAGTGAACACTAGGATGCTGCCTTGTCGTCCAGGAATGCTCCAGAAATGCTTGAGGGAAGGTTCTTGCAAGTGAGCTTCTTGGTTACTATGAAAATGTCCAAGAAAATGAGTCTTGATCTGATTTAAAGATGGATCCAGAGCTTTGGAAGTAGCTCACTGTTGTAATAGCCATGCATGGGGTTTAATTGGGGCATTTGGAGGTGGTAACCGCTGGAATGCACACAAGATTCGGACCCAAATAGCTGAAATCACGAGTTACTGCACCTGGGCCTGGGTCGCGGCCCGCGTAAGCCTGTCCAGGCGGGCCGCCTGGCCTCTGTTGCTGTCAAACTTTGCCACACATTGGCAATTTTGGTCCCTGTCTTCGCGATTGATGTTTCGGCTCTTTAATTTGACTCGTAAACCCTAAATCTTGGTTTTTAAGAACCTTAGGACATTTACCAACATGGTAATGTCCTCGGATAACTTTGCGCTCAACCGAAAAGCCATGAAATTTGACGTTGACGCTTTTAGTCCTTCAAGTACGGTTTTCGCCATAACTTTCTCATACGTTGACGAAACTTCACGAAATTTTAACCACATATTCTAGTGAGTATATTTTAGCTTCTCAAAGCTTCGGGTCTGCCAAAAGTTCACTCAGAGGTATAAATTCAACATGTTGACACTTTTGGCCCCTATAGTTTGTAATTCCTCACTTTTGTGAAATTTCCGTGTCGTATGATCCATGAACCACCCGTTTAAGGTTATAAACATTATGTAGGGTTATCATAGAGTCTATTTATCCATTGTTGACACTTTGGACCCTTACGTTCCATAGTTTTCACTGTTTGTCACTTTTAGTCCCTCTAAAGTATACTTTCACATACCGGAACCTTATGACACGTGTCAAGACATTAATGGACGAAATTTTTCGAGGTGTTACATCCTCACCCCCTTAAAAGAAATCTCGACCTCGAGATTTACTGAAACAAATGGGGATATTTCTCTTGCATCATGGATTCCACTTCCCACGTGTATTCGGGACCTCTACGGGCATCCCATTTGACCTTTACAATAGGTACGTGCTTCCTTCGAAGCTTCTTTACCTGTCGATCCTCAATCGACAAAGGCTTTTCTACGAACTTCAAACTTTTGTCTATGTGTATATCTGTATGCGGTATAACCAGTGAATCGTCAGCGAAACACTTCTTCAAATTACAGATGTGAAACACATTATGAATGGCGCTAAGCTCTTCAGGCAAGTTTAACTTATAAGCGACTGACCCGACACGTTCGATAATCTCGAAAGGTCCTATGTATCTCGGGCTCAGCTTGCCTTTCTTTCCAAATCGCATCACACCCTTCCAGGGTGATACTTTAAGCAATACTTTTTCACCTACATCAAAGTGAAAATCTTTGCGCTTAGGATCCGCATAACTTTTCTGCCTATCCCTGGCAGCTTTCAGACGATCGCGAATCTGAACGATCTTGTCTGTCGTCTCAAAGACGATATCTGGTCCTGACAGTTGGACTTCTCCAACTTCGGCCCAACAAATGGGCGATCTACATTTTCTACCGTATAGGGCCTCAAAAGGCGCAGCCTTGATGATGGAATGGTAGTTATTGTTGTAGGAGAATTCAATCAGTGGTAGGTTCTTATCCCAACTACCACCCAAATCGATCGCACATGCACGAAGCATGTCTTCCAAAGTTTGAATAGTACGCTCACTCTGACCATCAGTCTGAGGATGGTAAGCCGTACTAAAATTCAAACGAGTGCCCAACGATTGTTGGAAACTTTTCCAAAAATGTGACGTATATCTAGTATCTCTATCGGAGATAATAGATATAGGTATACCATGTAGCGCTACAATCTTATCGACATATAATTGAGCTAACATATCGGAGCTATACGTCTCCTTGATGGGTAGAAAATGAGCTGACTTAGTCAGTCTATCTACTATGACCCATATGGTATCATTTCCCTTTTTCGTCTTCGGCAACTTGGTGATGAAATCCATTGTCACCATTTCCCATTTCCACTTGGGAATTTCAGGTTGTTGCAGCAAACCTGACGGCTTCTGATGCTCAGCCTTGACTTGCGCACAAGTCAAGCATTTAGCTACATGCTCAGCTACTAACTTTTTCAAACCAATCCACCAGTAGTTTGCTTTCAAATCCTGGTACATCTTATCAGCTCCAGGATGAACGGAATATTTAGAGCTGTGGGCTTCCTGGAGGATAACATCCCGAAGTCCTCCATAAACTGGAACCCATATTCGTCCGTTTAGTCGTAGCATTCCATCCTTGTCGTAGGATAACTGCTCCTCAGTTACTCCCAACTTTTCTGCAGGATAGTTAGCTTCCAGCACAGCTTCTTTCTGTGCAGCTAACACCCTACAATTCAAATTATTTTTATTTCAATGCGCTTGGCATTGATCCTGATTGGTTTCACCCTTTCCTTTCTGCTTAAGGCGTCGGCAACTACATTTGCCTTACCTGGATGGTATCTTATCTCGCAGTCATAATCATTTAGAGTTTCCATCCAACGCCTTTGACGCATGTTCAATTCCTTCTGATTGAACAAGTGTTGAAGACTCTTGTGATCCGAATATATTATGCACTTGGTTCCGTACAAGTAATGTCTCCATAGCTTTAAAGCAAATACAACTGCACCCAATTCCAAATCGTGGGTGGTGTAGTTCTTCTCGTGCACCTTTAGCTGTCGAGAAGCGTAGGCAATGACTTTGCCTTTCTGCATGAGTACGCAACCCATGCCCGTATGTGATGCGTCACAATACACCACAAATTCCTCTATTCCATCAGGCAATGTCAACACTGGCGCATTGCTCAACTTCTTCTTCAAGATATCGAAGGATTCCTGCTGCTTAGGGCCCCAATCAAACTTAATCTTCTTACGGGTCAATGAAGTTAGGGGCGCAGCAATCCTAGAAAAGTTTTCAATAAATCGTCTATAATATCCTGCCAATCCAAGGAAACTGCGAATCTCGGTGGGAGTCTTCGGCTCCTGCCAGTTCATGACTGCTTCTACTTTATCGGGATCTACTTGGATACCACGCTCGCTTACTACATGTCCAAGGAATTGGACTTCTCGAAGCCAAAATTCACACTTCGAAAATTTGGCATAAAGCTTTTCTTGATACAGAAGTTTGAGAATACAACGAAGGTGTTTCTCATGGTCAGCTTGGCTCTTCGAGTAGATAAGAATGTCATCAATAAAGACGATGACGAACTTATATAAATAAGGCTTGCAGACGCGATTCATGAGATCCATGAACGCGGCTGGTGCGTTAGTGAGCCCAAACGGCATCACTAGGAACTCGTAATGTCCATAACGAGTCCTAAACGCGGTCTTGTGTACGTCTTCATCCTTGACCTTCAACTGATGATAACCTGACCTCAGGTCGATCTTGGAGAAATAGCTTGCTCCCTGCAACTGATCGAACAGATCGTCGATCCTGGGTAACGGGTATCTATTCTTGATAGTGACCTTGTTAAGCTCACGATAATCGATGCACAGACGCATCGACCCATCCTTCTTTTTAACGAACAAGATTGGTGCTCCCCAAGGAGATGAGCTAGGTCTAATAAAACCTTTAGCTAACAAGTCATCCAACTGTGTCCTCAACTCCTTCATCTCCGTTGGTGCCAATCTGTATGGTGCTCTTGCTACAGGTGCTGCGCCTGGAATGATATCTATCCGAAACTCTACTTGCCTATCCGGTGGCAAACCGGGTAGTTCTTCAGGAAACACTTCAGGATATTCCGAGATAACAGGGATATCCTCAATCTTCGGCTTTGGCTCATCAATGGTAACTTGTGCCATATAAATGACACATCCTTTCTGCATGCACCTGGATGCCTTGAGCATGGATACTTGCTCAGGCAATCCATGCTGGGTATCTCCTTGAATAGTAAGTGACTCACCAGACGGAGTCTTAACTACTACTTGCTTCTTGTTGCACAGAATCTGGGCCTGGTTACTCGACAACCAATCCATGCCTATCACTATGTCGAATCCAGCTAGCTTAAAGGGAAGCAAGGATAACGGGAAAGAATGATTCCTAATGGATATAACACATCCATCTAGAACAGTCGAGGCGGTTTCTATAGTTCCATCGGCTAATTCCACCTCATAATTCACACTTAAGGTTTTAACAGGAAGGTTCAACAATTTACAAAACTTATCATCTACAAACGACTTATCAGCTCCTGAATCAAACAAGACTCTAGCAAAAACATCATTTACAAGAAACGTACCCGTAATGACGTTGTCGTCAAGAACTGCCTCCTTGGCGTCCATTCGGAAGACTCTCGCATTAGTCTTCTTTCCTTCATCTGCCTTCCTCGCATTCTTTGGGCAATTGGGCCGAATGTGCCCTTTCTCGTTGCAACCAAAACAAGTTGCATCCTTCATTTTCTTGCAATCCACAGCTTTATGATCTGTGGACTTGCAGATCCCACAACGTTTCTCGAAAGACTGAGACTTAGACTCCTGTCTGCATCTCCCAAAATGATGCCTCTTACAAACCTTGCACTTGGGTTTCTCACCCGACTGATCCCCTTTCTTGAACCCCGAACCTTTCCTATGGTCGTTGTTTCCCTTGTGTCGTTTCTCAGATCTTCGTGAGGTGTCATCCTCACGTTTCCTTTTGTTTTCCTCCGAGCTCTTCATAGCTCTAAGTCTGACGACATCTTGAGTGAGGGAGAGGGATAGATCAGCTACTGATCTAAATGTAGTAGGCCTTGAAGCCTTGACGCTTGCCTTTATCTCCGGTGCCAGACCCCCAATAAATCGAGCAATCCTACGCGGCTCCGGGGTCACCAGATAAGGCACTAACCGGGATAAGGTGTTGAACGTAGTAAGATACGCTTGACAATCGAGATTCTTCATAACCAGAGATACAAAGTCCGATTCAATTCTTTCAACCTCATGCTGCGGGCAGAAGTTCTCCTTGATCAGGGCCACAAACTGTTCCCATGACATGCTATACAGAGCGGTCTTTCCAGTAGCTTGTAGAAGCGACTTCCACCATGCTAACGCGTCTCCCTTGAAAGACTAGGACGCGTACTTCACAACATCCCTATCAGCACACCCGCTGATATCAACCACAGTATCCATCTCATCAATCCACGTCATACAATCGACGGCTCCCTTTTCCCCAGTGAAATCTCTGGTCTTGCAAGATACGAAATATTTGTACGTACAGGACCTGCTGTGCGTATCATGGTTCATCTTAACTTCTTGCTTTGGGATGCTGCTGTGGTTGGAGGAGTGATTATCATCCTCATCCTTCTTCGGCTCACTCTTTTTAGAAGGTGGCTTATTATGAGCCTCAGAATGAGTCTTGGGCTTTACGTGCGTTACTGTTCGGGTCCTACTCCGAGTACCACTAGATTCCCTGAATTGCCTATCCATAGCTTTGGCAACAGCGTTGTCTATCAGTGCTTGCAACTCTGCACCGGTGACGTGAATCTTTGCATTATCTGAGTGTTCCCCAGAATGACTGTTGGTCTCCTCCGATTTGGCCATTGTAGCTTTAAGCTACAATAAAGGACAAGGTCTATTTAGAACCTAACAGTATTATCGTTCTAGACGATTTATTAACCATGGTATCAAGAACCTTAGCAGTTAATTTAATAAATTTCATTCAAGCTCTTATTAGCAATCAAGGAATGAAAATACATATATTGGCACCATAGGCCTAGTCACTACGGACAATTACTAAATTATAAATTTAGATTTTTACAGGATTATAAATTGTACAATAAAACAAATAATCCTTTACTAGACAGAGAGTCATCAACCACAACTGTCACTATATGACATAGTCATAACCCGTAGGTATCAAGCCATTAATAGACTTGTATACAGATAAAATCTGTAGATAATTTATTAAAAAGGGTGGCTTGTGTGATTTTCAGATCACGCTTAGCCAGGAATGTTAACATGTTTTCAGATGTTAACAGGGAGTTGAATCTTTTCAATCAGGTTTTACCATCATGGCCAGGCCTGTTAATAAGGCATTCAAGCTAGGTTATACCTTACTAAGATTCTTATAAATGGCAAATCAAATAAAAATTGATATTTTCCATTATTTAAATATTAAATTCATGCACATAAATAAAAATGAGAAATTCCAATTAACCATTTCAAATTTCAAATAAGGTAACTAGTACATCTTTGCCCTAAACGGGACTTTAATTCAAATAACATGAATAACATGCCCGCGCAGGGGCTAAACAACTAACAACAACAATTAAAATAAAACAAACCCACGCAGGGGTTAACAGAACAACATACCCACGTAGGGGTAGAATAAGGAAATAGATGTCCACGCAGGGACATGAGTAATGAGATAACAATCAAAGGATTCAATGATCCTTCTTACTCTTACCCTTGAGTAAGTCAAACACCTTCTTGAACATACCACTGTTGCATCGGCGATCAGCTCGCATCTCGTGTTGCAACTCACGTCGCATGCTGTTAATCCCATGCAGGATTTCTTGAACCTGCGGCGGCGACATCATAGGCGCCGGTGGCGGTGGCTGGTACTGCTGCGGCTGTGGTGGTTGTGGCTGCTGGTAACCCGGAGGGTAACCAAAAGTAGACTGCCCAGCAGTCCAAGTGTCTCCAAATGGACCACTAGGTGGGAGCGAGCTGTAGTTTACAGCTTGCCAATAAGGGTCTCCTGTGTAATCGTAACCCTGAGGGAAAACCTGCTCGAACGGGTTAAACTGGGCTGCGCTAGCGTAAGCCGGAATCGGCTCTCCATAGTTCTACGGCGGCAGAGGCGGGATCGGTACTGAAGTGACCTCCGATACGGGATGCGGAGACTCTCCCGTCTCGGACTCCTCGTGAAGAGGCGTGTAGCGACTGCTACCAACGTGTGGAGGGGTGCCTATGCGAATCCCTCCGCGTGTAGACATACGCGCATTCCTCCTTGGCCTCTGAGGCGGAGGAGGTAAAACTGGTGGCGGCGGTGGCGACGGAGTGATCACGTCGCGCCAGAGGGCCTCAGATAGGTCCTGCTGTAGAGGCGGTTGCTGCTGAGAGTGGTGCTGCGAGTGCACCGGCGATCCATGGTGAGACTGGAGCATCGGAGAGTTGTGGCGGCTGGGGGTGTAATACCAATCGTGCTGCCGAAACCTCTCCTGAAAGCTATCAACACCATTGTAGGGTGATCCCCTAAATGGTGACCCATCCGATATCTCGATGGGATGGTTGGGCGTACCTGACGATGGCAGTGAAGGGTCCGTGTCTTCATCAACTTCCATCTCGTGATCACCAGGAAAGTGGTCCTCCGGTCCTAGTGGGTTATGACCCACTGGCTCATCCACAAAAGCATCAGGGTTATACAGACCCTGGTAAACTGGTGCTGGGTATTGGTGAGGCGACTGATGGAGCGGTATATAAGATCCATGAGAACCATGGGGCCCATTCTCCGAGTGGGGCCCAAATGATTGGGGTAGTGATGGCGAAGTGCTCATAGACACCGAGTGTCTAGCCGGCTCGGCGAATGATCCCCAAAGATCATTGGCTGCAGTGTTGTGGATAGCTGACGGGGCTCGCCTGTGTGAGGGTCCTGCCTCATGGTCGTGAGATGTAGCGAATCCTCCTCGTCCTCGCATACGTGGCAGCATGATGGTCCTGTCAAAAATTTAAACAAGTTGCACAACAAATATATAAGACAAAGCAAATAATAAAAAAATAAAGATAAATAAACGAAATGTTAAACATTTCCTAAGTTCTTTGACTAGACTCGAAAATCGAGGAATGTGCAATTGTGTAACTGAGATTAAACACAAAGGACTAGTGTTTAATTCACTCAGCGTTGGCTCTGATACCAACCTGTCACACCCCGATTTCCACATGTCACCGGTGGGCCCGGTGTGGGGTACAGTGACGTAGTTGGCATCGTCATAGACAATCAACACAATATAATAATGCACAGCGGAAGCAGAATAGATACATTTCAACTTTTAAATAAAGTGCAATAATAAATATCACAGTAGTTGAAACGGATCCACAAGCGGATCAAATAAAAATGAGAATAAATAGTTCAACAGATATTGTCGTCCGAGCTTGCGAGACTATAGCGGACGCTTTTAGGAAACAGCCAGCCTATTTTCGTATAGTACCTGCACTTAACCTTTTGGGAAAAATACGTCAGTTTACACTGGTAAATACAAATCAACCGACTCATTTTGAAAATGATTGAAAATTGATTTAAATGCACAAGGCATAAATAATTTTTATTAACTTGGGATAATTATACAATATAAACTTGTGAACGATTTACATGCACTCGTATCTTTGGTGGCCCGGGATCTGCTGTCCGGGCTAATGATTAAATGACACACCACATTAAAGAGTTATACACGCCGAGTGTACGCCTACACCCCGTGCTCTGGTCGTGGCCATCTCGTAAGATAATGCCAAGGATATCCGGGACACGGTCAATAACCCCCCAAAGCCTAAAGTAAGACAAGACTGTTTAAACGAGTCGCACAAGCTATTCAAGACTGTACACCCATAAGGCGCAGGACTTGTGCGCCCGATCAAGCGGTATTTTAAATACCGTACCCCAAGCCCGTATAGGGAAAATAAGTCAAAATGTATTTACTTGAGCAAGTATGTAACACAAACGGTAAGTGTGGTAGTTTTTACTGGGCCTCCTAATCTGGAACAAAGGTTTATAATTAACCTATTAGATTCCTAACGGGTCTTTTATTTAAGCCTAAGCTTTGACCGGTTAGTTTTAAGAATGATACGGTTCAAGCGCACGATTAAGCGAAAGACCGGATAGAATGTGATTTAGACCCGACAAGTTTGAATACTTGTATAATATGGGTATACTAAATACATTCTGGATTTTGAAATAAAAATGATATCGTTTGACCCGTTTCGGTCAATTTACGCAAACTAGTTCCGTAAACCGAACCGAACGCAAAAAGAGCGTTACGGGTAGCCAAAAGAATCAAATGCAAGTTTCCTGAGATAATATGCTTTAAATATGATACAACATCAGTAAGTTATGTTCCATATTGCCCGGAATAAGTTTAAACTCAATTTATGCCTTAGAAGGGCATTTTGGTCATTTAAAAGATCATAAAAGAGTAAAATTAAAAGTCTGAGTTTCGGGTCTGGTTCATACAGTAAATATACATAATTTAACATGTTATAACAGTAGGGTATGACCCATATATCAAATCTATCATTTAAAACCAAACTATGCACCGTAGGGGTATTTTAGTAATTTCACAAGGGCTAAAACTGCCAAAACTGGAAATCTGAGTTCATATACTTATATTTACTGTTATTACATGAAGATATGCTAAACACATCAGTAGGTATAAGTCTTATATATTTAAAACGAGTATAACGCTTACTATGCGCTTAAAACGCTAAAAATGCGATTTAGAGCCGTTTCCGGGTTTATATATGAAAGCTGAGATTTTTATATTTCCAGAAGGCTCAAAATAATTTATTTAACATATAAAATCAGTAGGAAAAGGTTTCGGGTCAAAAGGATGTATAAAACTCGTTTTATGGCTTAAACGGTCAAAACCGACATAAACCGAAATAACTAAGCGATCTAAGATCCGTTCAGCCAAAAATTAATTAAAAATCATCTAAAATCCCAAAATATTATATATCATCAGTTGGTAAAAAGTTTTGTATCAAAACGTGGCCAGAAATGGGTTCTACGCGAAAAGGACCGTTTATGTAACTTTATAATATAGTTTTACGCTAATGGCCATAACTAAAAATCTGGACCACCAACTGATCCGAAATTTTTGGTGCAAGTTTATATATTAAAAATAAAGATTTCTACTCTTTCACTTATCCAAAAATCACGTTTTATATCAAAAAGGGCAAAATAGTCAACTTTTAAGCATAATCTGAAACATGCTAATGAATCGGCTATGTATAGACTCAATCAACAACAATTCCAGAAAGTTTTACCAAAATAAAAATGGTCAAAAATACTTTCCAATACAGATCTCAAACATGCATGTACGGATCCGAATCGATAGTCTACGAAATAGTCGTTTTATAGGACTTTCGGTTCCGATTCGTATTTATACTAAAGATTGTCGAGTTGATCATAGTAAAACACATTCTTATATTCATTATAAAGCTATCTATGATGATCAAACAGATTGCATGTCATTTATATTACCATTTAAGCTATTTTTCTCAAAAATCACTTCTGTTGACTTTTTAGAAACACGTTTGACTCGACAATTAGCATGCATATAGTGGGATTCAGATACTACCCTTTAGAGGGTTTGTTTCCCACATAAATACCAATATATATCAGGTTTCAATTCGAGAAATGACTGAGTAATTCTCGTTTAATCAGAAAGTCAAAGTTTATGAACAAACAGTTTGACTTTTAGCAATAATCAAAGCAAGAACGGATTAGAGATGGAATTAGAAGCTTACAAAGGTCCTATAGATGCTTAGTGAACACTAGGATGCTGCCTTGTCGTCCAGGAATGCTCCAGAAATGCTTGAGGGAAGGTTCTTGCAAGTGAGCTTCTTGGTTACTATGAAAATGTCCAAGAAAATGAGTCTTGATCTGATTTAAAGATGGATCCAGAGCTTTGGAAGTAGCTCACTGTTGTAATAGCCATGCATGGGGTTTAATTGGGGCATTTGGAGGTGGTAACAGCTGGAATGCACACAAGATTCGGACCCAAATAGCTGAAATCACGAGTTACTGCACCTGGGCCTGGGTCGCGGCCCGCGTAAGCCTGTCCAGGCGGGCCGCCTGGCCTCTGTTGCTGTCAAACTTTGCCACACATTGGCAATTTTGGTCCCTGTCTTCGCGATTGATGTTTCGGCTCTTTAATTTGACTCGTAAACCCTAAATCTTGGTTTTTAAGAACCTTAGGACATTTACCAACATGGTAATGTCCTCGGATAACTTTGCGCTCAACCGAAAAGCCATGAAATTTGACGTTGACGCTTTTAGTCCTTCAAGTACGGTTTTGGCCATAACTTTCTCATACGTTGACGAAACTTCACGAATTTTTAACCACATATTCTAGTGAGTATATTTTAGCTTCTCAAAGCTTCGGGTCTGCCAAAAGTTCACTCAGAGGTATAAATTCAACATGTTGACACTTTTGGCCCCTATAGTTTGTAATTCCTCACTTTTGTGAAATTTCCGCGTCATATGATCCATGAACCACCCGTTTAAGGTTATAAACATTATGTAGGGTTATCATAGAGTCTATTTATCCATTGTTGACACTTTGGACCCATACGTTCCATAGTTTTCACTGTTTGTCACTTTTAGTCCCTCTAAAGTATACTTTCACATACCGGAACCTTATGACACGTGTCAAGACATTATTGGACGAAATTTTTCGAGGTGTTACACACCTCAACAATTTCTTCTAATCGATGTGGGATTTCAATTGAGATGCCTACCTACCTGCTTGACATGCCTACCTACTTGCTTGACATGCCTACCTACCTGCTTGACATGCCTACCTACCTGCTTGACATGCCTACCTACCTGCTTGACATACTTGGGTGTCTTAACTAGGGTTTCCTTATTGGATAATTATTATACTAAATATTAATTTTAGTGAGAGTTGTTACATCCTCCCCACCTTAATAAAAAAATCTCGTCCTCGAGATTTGGACTACGATATTTTCTTTAGGTTTCTTCTTTTAACTAAGAAAAATAATGTATCGTGGAATGGAATCAAAAGATATTTTGAGGGGTATGAAAAATTAAAAAAAAATGATTTATAGAAACAATTGGATTCAATATTCGAAATGAACTTACTTTGATCAATTGAGGGAGATTCCGAATTGATAAATATCTATTTGTGAATGGGAGTATGGAAAATGATTTGTTAATGATTATCCGAAAATCAACATCGTTTACTTAAATGGTACTGGACAATAGAATTTAGTGTATCGTAATCTGAGTACATAATTGTACCAAGAATATGACAAATCAAACGAATGGCGTATGAATAGGGTTTATTATTAGCACAGGCTACAAATGTATATGGATACTGCAAGGTATTGTTATGATAAATTTACCGTTTTCGAAATTAACTGAGAGTTTCAAGGAAGCGAATCTAGATATTTCAAAAGATGAGACATTCCGATGAAATGATATAGTTTCCAAGGTGATTATGTTTAAGCCAAAAGATATATGATCTATAGATTTTTAGAATGAATGTGAAGAACTTTTTGGAATTAGTAAAATTCTTTGTCAGAAGAAAACTTACCTTGATTGGTACCTAAGGAAGACTTAAGATTGATCGGTTCAAAATGAAATCATGAAAATGTTTTGTCAAATATTGAATTATGATATGAGAAAATCAATGTGCTGAGATGGGTGGTTTGTAAGAATATATGAAAAGACAATAAAGTTAGTATATTTTTGTCTTAATACATAATTGTATTCAGATGATTTTAATCAAAATGTTTGATTAAAGATAGGTGATATTTTGATTTACTAAACCTTTTCCTTTTATGTTATCATAAAGTAGAATAATAAATAAATATAGATAGGTTTAAAATATCAAACCCGGGGTAAATTTTGACAAAATAATAATATATTTTTTTATAAATAGGTTTACCCAATATCGTAGAACTCATGATTATCATTTTTCAAATCAAGTGTGTTTAATTATAAGATTTTATAATAGGGTATTTTAAATTATAAAAGTAAAATAATAAATGTTTATTTTAATATCAAGCATACTTAAATATTGGCTTGCGTAAATAACATTTGATAAATATATATATTTATAAAAGAATATTTCTATTAATAGTTGTGAAATATTAAACAAGATGAACATTTATTTATAATATGTCTTGTTCATGAATACTTAGACAATTATTTAGATAATTTTATTCGTCCCTTTGATTGTTTTATGAAAATATGTCTTCTCTTTACAATACAAAGTATACATATTTCTATATATAATATAAAATATTTTATATATATATATAATTGAAATTTACTAAATAAGTATGATGACTTAGTTTATATATATATATATATATATATATATATATATATATATATATATATATATATATATATATATATATATTAAATAGTTATTATCATGGTTGGATATTGGTTAGTGCTGCCTTGTTTAAGCATAGGTGGCCAGTCCATGCCGAACTAAGGCTAGGCTATTCAATACATGCCCTTGATAATAACTCTAGTATCTAAAAATAATAATACTAATAATAAAACTAATATTAATTGCCAAATATAAACTTAAATGAGAGTATACTTCAAAGAAAATTTTATACGTAAAAATATAAATTCTTTACCTTAATGGTTTTAACAAAAATTTTAAATACAGGAATACTATATTTGAAGTTTCTATATATAACCAATTAAATTTATATAATGTTTTTCGATCAATGATGATAAGATAAGAAATATCACGAAAGGCTCGATTTAGGTTGTAAGGACTAAGGAATTAGGACATGAAATGGTGGATCATTATCTTAGCACATAATTGTGTTAAGATTGCTTTTATAAAATAAATTAACAAAGCAGACTCAATATAGATAAATAAATAATTAAATCCTAGATTAGCGCAATCTTCAAATTTTGTGAAAATGTCATTACAAGGTGAACGTGATCAAAGAAATAATTCAGTGAAGTCGAAGGCCAAGAAAGCATGTTATAGTTCAAGAGAATCGAAATGCTTGTTGGGATTATTCCGAATTCGAATATGATGGCTTAAAATATCATATGGGACTTTGAATTGAATACGGATTGCGAGCAAGTTAACTGGGTTTGGATAAAAACGAGTTTTAATAAGGAAGTTCGGACATGATCACAACAGAAATCATGTATACTCTTCAAAAGAAAATCGAGTTTTTCAAGAAATTCATTGATTCGATATTAAAGAGTCATCGCTTTGTAAAAACGCGGTTTACAATGAAAAGAGCAAGTATAGCGAAATGATATTTGAGCTTTTGATAAAACAACAAATTGGAATGATGCCCTCTTATGGTCTTCATAATTCAAATGAACCACATGCGTAACAAACAGTGCATGTGTAGCGTGTGGATTTATCAAGAAATGAAATGAATCAATATTTGCTACTATGAAAGAAATCTTTATGGTATGATGATCATTAAAAGAAGTAGAAACACGAAAGTCAACTTATTTATAGGCAGAAGTCAGAATTGCAACGAAAGAAATATAAGAACTTTATCTGAAATCTCGTGTGATAACCTTTGTTAAGTGACATTACCAAGGAATGTCGAATGAAATGAAATGAAATAGGGGATTTGCAAAGGTAGATGACTTCTTTTGTAGTGCCAATAATTATGACTATAATTAGACTGTGCACCGATGGTTATGAAATATTGTTCCAATGTACCTCAGCGATATTGTGATCGTTTGTAAGATCATGTGGCAAAGTGCCGTTTTTTTTTATTAGGAGTTCTTTTACTGACGGAATTAGTATTGGTGTCATCGTGCCTAATTTATATTTTCCAAAGGTCTTGCCTTGGAAGTCATGTGTGATAAACTTCGACGTCCGTGGATATATATAATTTAAGTTTTATGTGGTTTCTTGTGCATTAGCACAACTTTAGATGTTTCTTACTTGCGTTAATAGTTTATGATAACGCATTGGTAATTCTTATATTTTTTATGGTGTTCCAATTTATAGAGTTTCCATTGTTTATTTTGTCACACGAACTATGAGACAAATGATCAAACGAAATAATGTTTGATATCGAAAAAGAGATTCCTAAAAAAGAAATCTAGACACATATGCTTGTGTTTTATTCCTAATCGACTTTTGGAATTCCTTATAGATATACATATCTATATAATTATATATTTCACATGCTGTAATATACATACCTTCTATAAGATCAATGTATTTAGCAGATTCATATTTCCAAAAACAAGTCAAATATCTGGTCATGATTTTATTTAGGGAAATCTTGTCACTGATTTGACATATTATTTACCCCGTCTTATCCGGTTCGCGCCGGAGAGGTAGCTTCAGTATATCCAGACAAGCTGGAGAGTCTGCTACTCTATACCCAGTTTTGCCGGAGAAAATTTTCTACTTCCCATAAATAGTATCTTTTCAAGATTTTTTTTTAAAAGTGCCTCTTTTATTAGGACTTTTATCCAGAATCAAGGAAATTTGTATTTCCCTAACATATCTTATTCTTGACCAAATAATATCAATAAGAAAGAAGCAATTACGTGCTATTGCCTGCTAATCGTCATTTTTATGGAATACCAATATCCATTACATTGTACTTATATAAGTAATTTACCTTAAAGTTTATTTAAGGCAAAATTCTTAAGTTCAAGTCTAAATATCATCCGGAGTGCTATCAGATAATATTAAGCTTCTAATTTTCCGTTTAAACTTAGGTATTATTATAACACCTAATTGCGTAAACAAGTAGCTTAGCTTATACTAAGGCATCTTTTCTTATGTTCAAGTCTAACTGCTATCGGCTGTGCTACCATTTAACAGTAATCTCCTAACTCTTTTTATTTAAGCTTAAGTATTATTATCACAACACTTATAGGCTTAAAGAAGTGGCTCTGATACCACCTTCTGTCACGTCCCCCGACCCCATCCTGGACGGAATCGGGAGCCGTGAGCAGTCCAGTGGTACCGGTGAGTTATTTTGAAAAATATTGCAGCGGAAATTTTATCAGGACCATGAGTTAGGAAAAATATCAGAGTTCAGAAACACCGGATTTTATTTAAATAGATGGAATAAATTCCATTGTTACAAAGGTAGCTTTTAATAAAAACAATATTTCTTAATTTGATTTAATTAATAAAATAAGCCACTTCTTGAAGTCTTTTATTGCCGGATCCAATCCTTACTCCAATCTACTGTAATTACCTGAAACGCGTCTTAAAAAGGTTTTGTCAGCGGGAAATACTGAGTGAATCATTCAGTTTACTAAAACGACTCTTTTGAGGAACTTTTGGATCTTTCTTTCTTAATTCCTCTAACCTTTTGTAGGTTGTCCTGACCACATCTTCTTTCCATCTAGCAATTTGTCTTTTGTTTCCATATTCAGCAGCAACCAGTTCTTCTCTCATTCTTTTCAGTTCCACCTGTTTGTCAGGTGCATTCTTTCTAAACTTTGCCCAGTCAGGAGGAGTGTGAGTGACTTTCCTTTTTATCATGTCTTGAATTCTTGCTGCTTCAGTTTCAAGCTCAGAAACAGTCCACTCTTTGTACATGTATCTCTCTCCTTTGTACTTCTTGTGAGCCATTATGCTTTCAATGTAGTCTTTCTTCAAAGTTTCAGCTGCTCTTTCTGAAATTTGTTGACTGACATTTTTTGCAAATCGTTCTAGGGAGCTGACTTGTGTGAGCAGATATTGATAGTGTCTAGAAATTTCTCTGTCAGATTTCCCTTGTGTGTTTCTCTTTGAGATATCCTCTGCTTGTCTGGCCTTGATCTTCAAATATTCATCAACATTTTTAGGTCAGGGATATCCTTTTATTGATGGCAACCTCCTTTTGGCAGGGTCATCCTCATAGTAAAAATATTTTATTTCTTCTCTGACAGCTTCTAGTTCAAGAGGAAATTGAACACCTGCAGGAGGTAAGGGCTTGTGCAATTGAACTGAAGAGATAGCAATTGATTTTGGTATTATGACAAGAGCTAAAGATTTTGAAGATGTTTGGGATGGTGAAGTGTCATCATCTTTGAGAATTAGCCTTCTCCTCTTTGGTTTAGGAGGGACTGATGATGTTTTGGATGGAACAGTGGTGGTAGATGTAGAGGTAGTGATTGTGATTGACTAACAGTTGTTGAAACAACTGGTGTTCCAACCAATGTTGTCTTTACAGCAGATGTTGTCACAACTACTGTCTTCTGCCTTTTGGTAGGAGGTGATTTTGTGTCACGTCCCCCGACCCCATCCTGGATGGAATCGGGAGCCGCGAGCAGTCCAGTGGTACCGGTGAGTTATTTTGAAAAATATTGCAACGGAAATTTTATCAGGACCGTGAGTTAGGAAAAATATCAGAGTTTAGAAACACCGGATTTTATTTAAATAGATGGAATAAATTCCATTGTTACAAAGGTAGCTTTTAATAAAAACAATATTTCTTAATTTGATTTAATTAATAAAATAAGCCACTTCTTGAAGTCTTTTAGTGCCGGATCCAATCCTTACTCCAATCTACTGTAATTACCTGAAACGCATTTTAAAAAGGTTTTGTCAGCGGGAAATACTAAGTGAATCATTCAGTTTACTAAAACGACTCGTTTGTTATAATTTACAATATTAAGAGTTTTTACATATGTTTCTGATATCTACCAACTACCCACAGTATTTGTCACTCGACCGGATCTGTGACTGTGGTCATATCACCATTGGCTGCCACAATGAATGACGTATATCACTTAATTTTAGGTTCGCCCACCTAACGTGATTAAAACAGTAGTAATGTGCACAATACCCCACATACTGGCTGTAATTTGGTGATTACATAAACTTAATCACTGTAATTTATAATTCTGAAAATAATTTGGAGTATTGTAAAACAGTTGATAAAAAGAGAATGACTCACATTATAAACATGCAGATTCATACGGCCAAAGTTTAGTCTACAGATAAGCCTTGATATATTGCAGATTTATACAGGCAGAGCTTAGCCTATTGATTTAGCCTTGTAACCTAGTGCACACGAACTAGGTAGGTAACTTAATACAACAATTACGATAACTCACGAGATCAAATTCTCACAACGAACGACAAAGTGCGATACTTAAACATCCATCGATTTAACGACGAACGACAAAGTATAACCCTAATGTGGGTGGCACTTAAACATCCATTGGATATATTGATCGGTCGGAAAATGAATCGTAATAGCGATCGAGTTAATACCCTGTATCGTAGCAGCACCCTGCTATACTAATTAGTGATTCGCGTGTGTGTAGTGGGGAGTATTTTCGGTAGTTAAACATATAGTTTAACAGAATGGAATACGTATTTGTGTAAAACCCAAATCAAACCTTAACGGTAGTCACGAGATTCGAACCTTAACGAATTTCACAAAGTATAGTCTTATTCAGACAGTACTTTGGTATCCATTTAATGAACTCACAAAGTATAGTACTTTGGATTCCGTTTAACGAAATTCACAAAGCACAGCACTTCGGCATTCGTTAGATGGTTCCTGAATCGATCGGACAGAACATCGCTTTGGTGATTATTGGTTAGAACACTAACGTATAGAGAAAAGAAGAAAGAAATGAGCAACGAAGAATGAATTCCTAATTCCTAAGTTCCTATTTATAGCAAGCAAGCAAGCACCTCAACAATTTCTTCTGATCGATGTGGGATTTCAATTGACATGCCTACCTACCTGCTTGACATGCCTACCTACCTGCTTGACATGCCTACCTACCTGCTTGACATGCCTACCTACCTGCTTGACATGCCTACCTACCTGCTTGACATACTTGGGTGTCTTAATTAGGGTTTCCTTATTGGATAATTATTATACTAAATATTAATTTTAGTGAGAGTTGTTACATTTTGTTTTTGGTGGTGATGGTGGTAAAGCAGTGGATGTAGTGTGTGTTGAAGTGGTGTGTGTTGAAGTGGGAGCAGATGTTGAAACCACTGAAGCACCAACAGTAGTTGGTACAACAGAAGTTACAACAGCTGTTTTAGGTGGTGGTTTTGAAACAGACTTTGAACGTCTGGTTGGAATGGATTTGGGTAGCCTTATTATTTTTGTAGGCTTCTTCTTTTCATCAACAAGATTTTCATCATCTTTTGACCCTGAAGTACCCTGATCCGGATAATCCACCCTGGCTTTCCTTTTGGCCTCTCTATCCCTTTTTACACTTGCAACTGCTTCTGCTAGTGCATTTGTGGTCACATCAATTTTCTTGCTTCCATCTGGCAGAGGGATCTGTTTGGTCATATTTGAATTTTCTGGTGCAATGTAGAGACCATCCTCTATTCCCTTCCTTTTCCATTCCTGAATTTTCTCCCCCTTTTTGGCATTATCTGCGGGAAGTTGATCAATGAAGAGAACTGATGGAGGAGCAGTGCCAGTGGTGTGCAGGATCTGAGTTTTGAGAGCCTTTAGATCAGCCTGAGTATTCTTGAACCTTGACTCTATTGCATTTCTCAGCTGTTGAACATGTTTTTCATGTTGCTGATCTGCTAGTTGTGCTTGATGATGGAGAAAAGGTTGAAATAGATTCCAGAGCTCATTTGTAGCAGATGCCTATTGTGGAGCAGGTGCTTGAGGTGGAACAGCAGTGGATTGCATCTTTTGAGTTTTCAACACCTGTTGTAGCATGTTTTTAAGATCTGCAACAGATGTATCCAACTTTTCAATTCGTGCCGTCAAATCCTGATGTTTTAAATCATCACCCAATTTAATGGGATCATCTGATTTCCCACTAACAGTGGTTTTATCAGTGGTAAAGGTAGGGAGTATACTCCAAACATTTACCACTGATGCCCCTTTTTCTTGGTACTGGGGTCTTCTTCCTTCAACACTTGACAACCTTTTGATGTTGCCAGTAGGATAAATAAATCTACTGGTGGTTGGCAGAGGTGCTATAAAAGGAATTGCCTCCAAGGAAGTCTTATTGATGTAACCACTGCCCAACTGTAAACCAGTGGGTTCAACAATTGTAGTGGCTACTTCACTTGGATTACCACCAAGAGTTACTTGTAACTCAAGGGGTGTAACCTCCTCAGGTTGTGTTGGTGGGTTAGCAAGGAATGATACATCAGGCTCAGTCAGTTGTTGAGGTATATTCTCATTAATAGGTGATTGAGAAGGACTGTGTAATGCCTGGTTCAAATCGATTGCATCCAACAAAAGTTTTGTTTTTGGTGGAATTGTGGATGTAAAGTTGGTTGTAGAAAGAGGATTTGCCCCAGGCATTGGGCTGTGGATGATGGAAACGAGTGTTTCCAGAGCATCATAATGTGGTGGCCCTTTGTGTACAACCTGTTCTTTTTATGAAGAAGCAGGACGAGTTTTGGTTATGGGTTGAGATATTTGTACCAACTGCTGTGAGGAAGTAGCAGCAGTGGTTTCTTGTGACATATGTGTTGTCACAGGCAGTAGCTCTGGTATCTCATCCTCCAGAGTTGCCGTTTTGATTGGTTTGGGGGGTTTTTGATTTTTCTTTTTGTTTGGCATTTTGGGATTTGTAGGTGTGGGTTTCAAAACAGTTGGTCTGCTGCTTTGATCACCTAGAGCAGTGGGCTCAGCAGCAGATACCTGAGGAGCAGTGTTAGCTGCTAAATTCTACTCAGGCACCTATGCTTGTGTTTTGCAAGGTGCTAACATTCTTGAAAAAGTTTCAGATGTTAGGCTGTTTATTTGAGTAATCTCACCTTGATTTATTACAACTAAATCATCCTTACTGAATTTCTTTTCAAAATAGTAACTTAAAAACCTTGGAAACAGTAAGAATGACTTTGTTTCAACATTATTAACCAAATCTTTAAAAATTTCCCGAGAGTAGTTAAAATTTTCTTCTTGAAGAATTGCATACCCCAGATTTTGAATCTTTAAAGGGATTTCATTGAAAGAAGTGGTTTTGTTTGAAACACATAGTAGGAGGGTATGAAATAAAAATCTGGTTGCAGAAGGAAAATAACCTTTTTGTAAGGTAAGTCTCTTCATCATTGTGGCTTCATACCCTCTTTCAATGAAGTCAGTTTGTAACTCGTTTTTGGTGAAAGAAGTTTTACCTTTTTGATCATCGAGTTGAAAGACTTTCGAGATGGATTGTGGCGTGATTTGGATAGCTTTTCCCTTTATAGAAGAGTGTATGGTAGTTGCAGTGTCTCCTTGTTTTTCAAGGGTTGCATTCTTCCAGAACTCCCTTTGGGTATCCAAATAGATTGGTGCATTGGCGGTGAACAAAGTGTTGTACTTTGATTTTGCCATGATGTTAATGGTGGAATCAAAAACATCGGTGGTACCTGGTTTTGTGAGAAGACCCAGGAGATTGTGAGATGATTTATATGGGATTTCAGTGGAGATTGCCTTTTGAGAGGCTGTTTTCGACGATGATTTGGATGTGGGTTTTGAAGACTTCGATTTTGTCATTTTGAGTAGAATGATCGAAGAAACTTGTGAAAGATGAGATGAAAAACTGCTTTGAGAAGAGAATTTTTGAAGAATTCAATTCGACAGTAAAACCCTGTTTTGGTGGTGAGTGGGGGATTTTATAGGGAAGAAAGTGAATGCTGATGTGGCAGCCGTTACAAAAGGTCTGAGCACTATGTACTGCCCACGTGACAACCCCTGGTGAAAGTGAAGGACAGTACTTTGATGAAAGTGAGAGATGAAGGCAGTGGTAAGGAAGCAGTGGATGATTTTCACTATCAGTGGATAGCATATCAGTAGATAAGACACTGCTTTTGAACAACAGAGGTTATCAAAGGAATGAGAGAACAAGGGTTGACTTTCAGCAGTGGACAGACTTTTGAAGTAGAGCAGACTTTTGAACAATCAGTGGTTATGGCAGACTTTTAAGGATTTTAATGAAAATTTCATTTTTAGCTATTTTTAAGGATGGATTTTTGATTTTCTGAAAACATTTTGTTGCTTTTATTCAAAGAAAAACAAGATGTTGCTTGTTATTCCATGTTCAGCATCCCAATCCTAGAGACCAAGCTTTCAAAAGTGGCTGTATCAAATGCTTTGGTGAGCACATCTGCCAGCTGGTCTTTAGTTGGGACATGATGCAGAGAAATCAAACCTTTTTCATAGCAATCCCTCATGAAGTGATGTCTGATGTCGATGTGTTTGGTGGTAGAATGGGAAACTGGATTTTTGATGATATTTTCTGCTGCCTGGCTGTCCAACATGAGTGGTGTTTTTAAGGTAGTGATACCAAAATCCAGTAGCTGATTTTGAAGCCACAGGAGTTGGGCTGTACAGCTTGCAGCAGCAATGTATTCAGCTTCAGCAGTGGATGTTGAAACTGCTGCTTGCTTTTTGCTTTGCGAAGAAACTAAGCAATCACCTAGAAACTCGCACCCTCCTGAAGTGGACTTCCTTGTGGTGTGACATCCAGCAAAGTCACTGTCTGAAAAACCTGAAAGCTTGATATTCCCATTAGCTGGATACCAGATACCAAGTGTGGGAGCACCTTTTATGTATCTGAAGATCCTTTTTACAGTAATGAGATTTGATTTTCTGGGAGCTGATTGACTTCTTGCACAGACACATGTTGCAAACATGATGTCTGGTCTAGATGCAGTTAGGTACAATAAAGACCCAATCATGCTTCTATAGAGTGTTTGGTCAATCAGCTCATCCTTTTCATCAAACATGACCAGCTTATTTGTTGCCATGGGTGTGCTGCATGGTTTACAATCATTCATATCAAATTTGGTCAAAAGTTCTTTAGCATATTTGCTTTGATGAATGAAAGTTCCATTTTGCATTTGCTGTACTTGGAGACCAAGAAAGCATTGCAGCTCACCCATTGCACTCATTTCAAACTCAGCTGTCATGAGTTCTCTAAACTCTTCACACATTTGGTTACATGTGCTTCCAAAAATAATATCATCCACATAAATTTGGACAATCATTAAATCCTTCCCTCTCCATTTAAGAAACAGTGTTTTATCAATGGTACCTCTTTTGAAACCATTTGAGAGTAGGAAGTTGGAAAGAGTTTCATACCAGGCCCTTGGTGCTTGTTTCAGGCCATACAAGGCTTTGTTTAGCCTGTAGACATGATCAGGATAAAATGGATCCTCAAAACCTGGAGGTTGACATACATACAACTTTTCTTGAATTGTACCATAGAGGAAAGCACTTTTAATATCCATTTGAAACACCTTCATGTTGTGGTTGACAGCAAAGGCCAGGAACAGTCTAATGGCTTCCAATCTTGCAACAGGGGCGAATGTTTCATCATAATCAATCCCCTCTTCCTATCTGTAACCTTGAACCACAAGCCTGGCTTTATTCTTGACAACAATGCCCCTTTCATCAGTTTTGTTCTTGAAGACCCACTTTGTGCCAGTGGGACTGACCTCTTCTGGCAGTGGTACAAGCTCCCATACTTGTTGTCTTTTAAACTGTTGGAGCTCCTCTTGCATGGCTTCTACCCAGCTGTTGTCTTTCAGTGCCTCTTGGTACTTGACTGGCTGATGGAGTGATAGAAAACCAGCAAAAAGACAAATGTTTTGGGTTTGGCTTCTTGTGAGCACCCCTTCATTGATGTTGCCAATGATTTGATCAGGTGGATGAGATCTCAAGAAGATTAAATCTCCTTGGTATGGTATGATGGCATTTGTTGGTGAAGGCTGCAAATGTGTATCATCTGAGCTAACCACTACTGGTGACTTTGATGACCCAGCAGTGGCTTCAAAAGGTGGTGGAATAGGAGGTAATGAAGTGGACAACTGCTGACTTTTATCCACTGTTTGAGGACTTTTGCCAGCAGTGTTTGAGGATGTGGAAGCAGTGGTGGATGGGCTACTTTGGTCGAGCTTTGACAGCTATTTTGAACAGCTGGTGCTTTTCCCTTTGTGGCAGACCTTTGAGGGATGATGATTTCATACCCATAGTCTGGTGTTGTATCCTCTGATGGACCTGCACTGTTAGTCTTGACAGCAGTATTTTCAAAAGTAAATTTTTCAAGATCAAACAGATCTGCAGGATTTGCTGGGATTTTCATTGATAAAGTTCATTGAACTTTACATTCAAAGTCTCCTCCACTGCCTTGGTCCGTGTATTGAACACTTTGTATGCCTTGGCAGTGGTTGAGTATCCCAGATGATAACCACAATCAATTTTGGCTGCAAATTTTGAAATAGAATCTTTTAAGTTCAAAATAAAGCATGGGCAGCCAAACACCTTGAAATATGAGATCAGTGGTTTGATTTTATACAGAATTTCATAAGCAGTCTTTTTGTGCCTGGGGTTTATTAAAACTCTGTTCTGGACATAGCAAGCAGTGTTTACTGCCTCTGCCCAGAAAGTTAATGGCAAACCTGAATCTGCAAGCATAGTTCTGGCAGCCTCAATTAAAGTTCTGTTCTTTCTTTCAACAACCCCATTTTTCTCTGGTGTTCTAGGGATGCTGTACTGCCTTACAATCCCTTTCTTCACACAGAAGGCATCCAACTCCTTATTTTTGAATTCTGTGCCATTGTCACTCCTGAAGCTTTTCACTGGTAGGTCAAATTGCTTTTCAACCTGTGTCACAAAGTCTTGCAAAATGCCTGCAGTCTCATCTTTGGAGTGTAAAAAGAAAGTCCATGTAAACCTAGAAAAGTCATCAACAATAACCAAACAATATCTTTTCTTTTTGAGGCTCATGACTTGAACTGGGCCAAACAAATCCTTGTGTAGCATTTGCAAACACTGGGTTGTTTTGGACTCTTCAATGGACTTGTAAGAACTTTTATGCTGTTTTCCTTTTAAACAGGAAATGCAATGTTCAGGACATGAAAACAATTTTTGTGGTAGGCCTCTCACCAAACCATTTTTTGAAATTTCATTGATTGTCTTAAGATTTGTGTGCCCCATCCTTCTGTGCCAAAGTTCTGTCTCTTTGTTAGAGACACCTGAGAACAGATTGGCATCAGCTCTGGGACACTCTTTTGACATATCAACAACATAAACATTGCCACTTCTTTGAGCAACAAGTTTAGTTTGACCAGTTTTGATTATTGCTTCAATCTTTTTGACCATTTCTGGTCCAACAATCCTACAACAATCTTTTGTGAAGAATGACCCAAACCCTTTGTCACTCATTTGTGATACACTCAGAAGGTTGAATTTTAGATTGTCTATTAGATTGACATTTTCAAATTTTACATTTCCAGATTGCACTGTACCAGACCCTAGAACTTTCCCTTTACTATTATTCCCAAAGGATATATCACCCCCTCCATGGATTTTAAAGTCTTTGAGGAGGGCTTTACATCCTGTCATGTGCCTGGAGCCTCCACTATCTACATACCAAAGACTATCAAAGCATACAGAAGCTCCCTGCACATGTAATAAAAGGATTAGTTCATTAAGGGCTTCAAAGCCAATAGGGCTTTGGATGGGGATTCAGCAGTGTCTGGTATGGATGCAGAGTGATGGACAGTGGTTAGGTCAGGGGTTTGGACAGTTTTAGTACTGTTTCTTGCTAACCACTGTTGAGGGTCTTGACCAATCACCTGCTGATAACCAAAAGGATGCCTATTCACTTTAGGTTTAGAGGGCCTTTTGTAGGCCTCATAAACGTGTGGAATCCTTTGGTAAGACTGTTTTTCCTTGCCTTTTCTGAACTGATTGGCAAGGGGTGCATCAGTAACCTGAACATCTCTTTTGACAGATGTTTGGTTCAGCTGTTTTGTGACAGCTGTTTGAACTGGTACAAACAGTGGTTGTTTCTTGGTGAATTTGACAGATGATGATGATGATAGACTCAAGGATGTTTTAGCAAGGTACTCATTCTTTTTCACATCAAAGTTTTTGAGATACACACATGCTTGAGTTTTGTGGTTTGTTTTTCCACAAACAATGCAACTTTCAGCTGGAACTATGACACTTGTTCTGTTTATATCATAAGCTTTTAAGTGGAAATAGTCTTTTGTTAGATGATTCCTTTTCTCACAGAATTCACAAAACAAGTTATCAATTTTTTTCTTTCTTCTTTCTCTTTTCAGACTCCTTTGCAGCAGAGGTTTTAACCACTGCTGGGATGTCCTTGAGTGGAATGACTTTAGCTTTTGGAGCTTTAACACCATCAGTTGATGTAAAGTCCATTGGCTTGAAATTTTCAAGAATATTACACTCATCAGACCATTTTGGTTTAAACTGATGATTTTCAAGCTCCTCAAAAGTAGAGGATCCCATTGGTCTGTCAAGTGTGATTTTGTTACCAAGTTTGTCAGTGATTTTCACTTCTTGGCCATTCTTGTTTGTGGGGATGAACTCAGTGGTTACATCAGTGGTTGAAACAGATTTTTCAAAAGCAGTGTTTTCATCATCATGTTTTCTATAACCAACCCCAAATTTCACATTGCTTTTTATCTGCTTTTCAAGCATAACCTCATACCCTATGCATGATTCCACCCATCTCTCACATGTGATCTGGGTGGACTCTAACTCCTTTTTGCAAACTTGGTATTTTTCTACCAACGTTTGGAGTTGGGTTTTGGTTATACTCTTCTCTTCTTTCATGCTGCTAATCTCTTTGTCTTTTTCAGCCAATTTGTTTTTAAGTTCTTTTAGAGATCTTTCAAATTTGACTTCATCAGATAAGATTTTATCCCGAAGGTTTTCATTCACCTCTTTGATGTTAACAAAAGCAATAATGCAATTGTCAGAACACAGTTTTTCAAGAACTTGAGGTGATACCTTGGCAGCAGCCATCATTGCACAATCACATTGAGGATTTTCTTCATCTTCAGCTCCTTCTTCTTTCTCACCTGGTTTTTCTTCTTTCTTCTCTTCCTTGTTTTCTTCGGACCATGGGTCTGTTAGTGGTTTAATCAGGGTACCTGAACTTTCTTCCAACAGTAGTTCACCAGCCACAGCAGTAACCACTGCTTTAGTCACCTCATCCACTGTTTCAATATCCAGCTGTTCCTCCTCAGTTTCAACCCCCTCCTGTATTGACTCTAATGCCATCAAACAAAATTCATTATTAGAAGAAATATTAGAAGCATAGAGTGCAAAATTTTCATCACTTAGGTCTTCAGGCATACTGCTCCAGTCAACAAACCCTTGAGTGAAAAAGCTTTGTTGATCTGGTTGTACTGCTGCTGGAGCAGTGGTTTGAGGTGCAGGCTGCACTTGTGCCTGAGGGACAGGGGTCTGAACATATTGGATCTGTGGAACAGTGGTTTGGACATAGTGCACTGGCACAGGGGCAACAGCATAGTGAGCAGTGTGCACTTGAGCTGCTGGGGCATATTGGGCATAGTGCACAGTGCGTTGATTTTGAGGTCTAGAATTTGAGCTAGGATGAGTGATTATGGGACCAGTAGTTTGACTCCTACACTCCCTAGCGAAGTGTCCCAACCTATTACACTTGTAGCACTTGATTTTCGATTTATCCAACTCAACCCTTAGATTCCCATGCAAGCCTGGGAACTTTCGCCCTGTTCTTTTATAAAATTTGCTAGTTCTAACACTTAGCAAGGCCAGTTGATGCAGGATGTCCATTTCCTCTAAATCAGTGGGGTCAAAATGTTGTAGATCATTGAGTTCAAAGCTTAGATTGTCTGACATCTGGTTTTCGTTTGCAGTGAATGCATAACTTGTAGAGTGAGGATCAGGGTTGTTAAAATTTGCACCAGCAGTTATGTCAATGAAGTGATCATAACCCTGATCCTTACCACTACTCCCAGATTCTTCTTGACCCAAAAGAGCAGTGTTACCGAATGTATAATCATCAACAGTTTTTCCTGACTCTTGTAACTTCCTTTTCTGGTTCAACTCCCTTTCGTAGGTCAGGAGTCGACCGTGAACTTGGGTCAAGGTCAGATCCTTGAACTCAGGTGAATTTCGGGTGACAAAAGCTATGGTGTCCCATTTTTCTGGCAGTGACCTGAGGAACCTGCTATTTTGAGTTGAGTTTGTAAAAGTGGTTTTAGACAACTGAAACGCTCGAATTGTTGCATTAGTGATTCACCTTTAACATGACAAAATGTTTCATACTGTTGGTTCAGGATTTCCCTATTGTTTTCTATGACTTCTTCGGTTCCCCCAAACTGTTCCTTAAGCGTGTCCCACAACTCTTTGGCACTGTTACAGTGTAACAGTCCAGCATATATTTCATTGGGCAGCGCTGAAGCTATGATGCTAAACGCTTTAGCATCTAGTTCGATCTTTTGAAAGTCGGTTTCGGTATAGTTTTCAACTGGTTTTGGAACGAACTTTTTAGTATCTTCAGCGCTTGGCACTGTAGGAACATGGGGACCAAAGACGACAGACCTCCAACAACCTGTGCTTTGTTGAGCGAGGATGTGACCCATCCTCCTCTGC
This sequence comes from Helianthus annuus, assembly GCF_002127325.2. Taxonomy (NCBI): domain Eukaryota; kingdom Viridiplantae; phylum Streptophyta; class Magnoliopsida; order Asterales; family Asteraceae; genus Helianthus; species Helianthus annuus. The sequence continues at coordinate 140,875,233 of NC_035434.2, forward strand.
CAGATGTTGTACTCATTTCTTTTTAGCATATGTGGTTTAAAAAGAGAGCCGATGTTGTTTTTATCATCCTGAGATTGTGACGTCATCCTTGTTGTTTTACAGACACTGAGAAATCAACTTTAATGGTGATTAATCCTTGCTCTGTTTTTCAACAAACGAACAAACGATCAGTATCAATTGTTATGAGCTGAACTATTTACGTCAAAATGATTGTTAAATCAAATTTGACTGTCCAAGCTCTGATACCAATTGTTGGATCTGAGTTTGATTCTGATTGTATTTTGTGTTTGTAATTAAAGTGAAAATGGATGAGTGTGCAGCGGAATTATGGTGAAAACAAACTTTGCATACAATCAAACGAGAGTAATACTTTGATCAAACATCTTTACACAATGAATCGGAAGATTGAATTTATTTCAATAACGATTACAATGATTGATGAATGAATGCAAACTCCCCCTCAGCCAGAGCTCAGTTGTTTGTTCGTGCAAAGAAGACGATTGTGCAAAAGAGCTAATAGAACAGTACAAAGTACTGAAATATTTATAGGCACTTGCAAACTACTGAGCATCTTAGCTGACGTCACCATGAAAGTGACATCTAACCTCCTAACAAACTCTAACCTCTGATCTATACAAACACTGCTGTGTTAACTACTGGTACTACATTACATTACAAAACAGACTATTGATCAGCTGCTGCAACCTTCTACTGCTGTGAACCCAGCAGTACTTGTCCGGATCAGCAGTGCTTGACTCAAGGCAGTAAATTGAATCAGCAGGGCTTTAGTCTCTCATCAGGTCTTTACTTGAGCAGCAGTTGTAAGTCAGCATTTAGCAAGATCAGCAGATAGGAGGTCAGTAGTTGTTGAAATCACTTTCAAGGGGAGAGATTTGTATGAAAACATCTGCTTATTTAGGATCCACTGCTCTGATCCAGTTTTGGCTTTAATTATCTGTTCCTCTGATAGGGTTCAATCCCAAAAAATGTCGTTGCCTGAGACGGAGCCCTACGATCTTTCACCAATAGGGTCTATCTTTTCACAGTCCAAGTCGCGTCCTCAATGTGCTGGCAGTTACACATTCCACCCCATAGTCTGTCGTCGTCGTTTATGTCCCGATTAACTCCTAAGAGTTGACTCCCATAAGTTGCTGACTAGGGTTAAAGATTCGGTTGGGGTCAAATTGCTGATGTTCGTTGCTGGTAATCAGGGTCGTCCAAATACTGAGGTCGGTAAAGTACTACGCTCGTCCGCTTGTCCATCAATCTAGCAAGTCGATTGAGTAATGCACGGTACGCTGCTAGAGTCCTGCAGTGGTGATCGAACTTCGGGATCTAAGGCGTCAGTACGTTGAGCTCCAGCAAACAAAGAGGAGTGTGAGAGGTATAGACCAATCATTGATGTTGCAACATCCAACTCAGGGACGTTCGTACAAGCACCTAACATTCTACATAGTTCGCTAGGCGTTCAGGTAATACTTGATAGCATCAAGATTCGTAAGGATTCAGAGTGGAGTGAAAAGATTACGTTCAAGTAGGAGACAATCACTGCTACGACTCCTATAGACTGTTGTATTTCACATCGATCAAATAACGGAGCAGAACCCCTTTTTCACTTGTTAAGCCTCACTGGGACTCGCATGCACCCCACATTATTATTATGTGTGCACCCATAATAATAAGGCAATATGCATGCTTATCTCAGTGCCTCTTAACTCGCGCTGAAAGTTTCCCCGAATTCGAGCAATAAGACAGATGACGCCACAGCATAGATTATGAAAGTTCAAGAAGAGTCGCACTCTTAAAATACGTAACGTGGGTTGTTATCATATAAGTTCATACTGTTGTGCCAAGTATGCATTCACATGTGATGTTATCTAATAGCAAATACTGGAGATACTGTGCAATAGTAAACAAGAGACGAACCTTGCAGTCTGGAGCTGAGTGTCATGCTCGATTTCGGATCTGTTCGGTTATTGTCTGGTTTTATAAAAACGTTTGAAAACCAAGTTCACTATAACCAGTCGCTCTGATACCAAATTGTCACACCCCCAAAATACCACCTAGGGAGTGTCCCTGATAGGCATGTGACGACCTGACAATGAGCCACTAATTACATTGAACCCACATAAGTTTCAAAACAAAGTTCTCAATCATTAATAAAATACCATCACAAGTTTATACGAAAACCAATATGTTCAGCGGAAGCATTAACGAAACCATTGTTTAAATATTCTCAAAACAAATGTACGAAATCAATGAACCAATATGTGTATCCAAGCAGAGGCGACCCACGACCACTCCAGCTACTTCAGACAGCAAGTTCCAAATCCAAGTAATCTAACGACCTGCGAGCATGCAACAAGTGTATCAGACAACGGTGGTGAGTTCATAGTTTTTACCCAAACGTTGATTACCAAGTGTTTAGTTAATCCATTGAATTTAATTCCGAAAGTAATGTTGATAATATCTCGATACTTAACAAGACGGCTCCTGATGTATGTTTTGCCCTTTCCCCAGTGCTCCTATCAAAGCACTGGGCATTACTGGGTAATTAGTTCACAACCGTCCTCCCCGGTACGGCGTGAGGGTGCCAAACCTAAGTAGTGCTACCACCTAATACCCTGTTACCTCCCCAGTAACAAAAGATGGGACTTAAGAGATAGAGAGTGAGAATATTATCCAACATCCCAATTTTACCCAAAAGACTTATCCCTCCCCGGGATACCCACTGACCGTCCCAACCACCGGGACGCATGCTCAAGTAGTGAACTCACCTTCGTTTGCTGATTAAAATACTTATTCCAAGTTGATCAATCAGTCCCTAATGTGGTTACCAATAGTAGTTAGTTTCGTGTACACGTGATCATGTATTCTTTGGAATTATTACACAAGTTACAAGTAAGTAAAACGCACATCGTTACGCAAGTTGTAGCAAGTATCTGGTCCTACTTATAACCACAACACAGGTTCACATCACACCTTATCACAAGTGGTTCAGTTCACAATTAACTTTACACGTATCGGTTCGTAAACAGCTTCACAATCACATTTAGCGTTATTGCATGACACATCATAAGTTAATCACATAATAAAATGGCGCTAGGGCCCCGGGTCATATATCCAACACATATTATCAAAAATATCCAACTTATTATTACGGTTCTTATAACCACTCGGCCCACCTAGGTCCGGTTTACTACCTGTGGCCTAATCAGCCAACCTTTTACCCGCACCCCACCAAATAAATATATCCCAACAGTTAAGTATAGTCCACCAGTTAGCATCCTACCCGGCCCACTGTATTGAATCTAGTCCCAAACCCAACGTATAATACTCATGGACCTGTAACTCCCATACGGCCCAATTACTCCACATGCAATCCCTACAAATAGTGGCCTAATAGCCCATCCAAATCAACCGAGCCCAATCCCCCTAACAGATACCCAATCCCTCTTTTACACACCATCCAGTTTGTATTTCCATCCCACTAAATAACATGTTCACATTTTCAATAGTAACATCAGATTATATACACATATATCATTCGTTTCTCACAAGACATTATGCAATATCTACTTTCAAATCACCATTCATAGATTATTACCAATTGTTTCACAACAGACTCCACTATCATATAATACCCTACTCTTACTTTATAACTACAGCTCATTATGTATTATTGTGTATCACCATTATCAACATTAATAAAAACATCTCAATAGTCCAAATATGGCTACCAATGTCTTAGAATTTGGTCCAATCACAATCCTTGGAGTCCACCGCCAAGAATTGATGATAATATTTGTGGTGATGATGTGATCTTATTAAAATAAGATGGTGCCCTACACTTTTCACCTCCTGCATGCGTGTCATCGTTTCAGTGATCAGTTAAACACCCTACCCCCTAACTATCATGACCGTGTACCCTCACATATATCGATTAGCAATTCACAACTGACCAGCAATCGCATATTATAAGATCACTAACAGAATCGAGTTTACATGCAACCAGAGATCAAGCTAACAGTTTATTCTCATGCTTGCATATGTATCAATGCCACACAACATCAAATCATAAAGCCATAATATATACAAAGTGGACATTAATTCAGTGATGATTACACTAACCAAGTGTTCGTGTGAGAGAAAACCGAGCCGAGTCGAAAGAAGGAGGGCTTCGGGTACGTCCAGTGACGTCTTCGTGTTTTCGACGAGTAGCGTTGCAGTGCCGACGTGAATAGAGGTGCTATCAATCATTAAAGAGTCGAAGAATGGTTCCTGCTGTGATCCTCCGCGTATCCCGACACATCATATGTTCTGACGATATTCCGGTAAATGGGGAATGTTTATGGCGAGGTTTGATGTGCAAGATAAGAAACGTGATCAAAAGCTTTGAAGGGGTTTACAGTTGATGGTTGCCATTGATGATGGAACGATGGGGAAGAAAAGAACTGTTGCCACTTGCAAAAGGGAAGGGAAAGAATAGGGTTTATAGTTTTCCTTGTACTTTGCCAAATAAAATGCAAACTGTATCCCTGATCGTGCATATATGCATTTTATTCGAGTGGGTTGGGTTCCAATAGGGCCGATCAAGACTGGGCCTTTAGAAGCCCACTAACATGAATGAAGTGTGTGACTGATGAATGGAGGTGTGTAGCCCGACATCGCGTGCGGCCGAATTTATGAACCAACACTTAGCGTTTCACAACATACCATTATCCAAGCGATAGTAATTATGTATAATCAGATTGTATATGCTCAACCACAAGCTAAGTGTTACGAGTTTAGACGATGTTAACCGTGAAGTTCGAGTTGTTACACTCCCCATAGCCGAAAAAATAATATAACACCTCAAAACTATTGAACGCTATATAAAAGAATCCCGCGTAAGGGAAGAGGAATCCCGCGCGAGGGAAGAGGTAATTTGTACTAAAGAGGTGATAGTAGAAGAGGTAAAAATGGAAGAACAAGTAAGTGAAAAACTGACACATGAACCAAACAGTGAAAAAGGTACGTCCGACAACGTTAAATTTCAAAAAGAGTCTAATTTTCAAGAAATTAATCTCTTAACGTCTTCTTTCAAAAACCATTGTTTGGTACCTACTCATGCTAAGTTTTTAAAAGAGTTAAGCACTAACACTGAAATTGACGAAATGGTAAGCATTAAGTTAACAAATGATCAAACTACGCTAATAAAAGATGGTCCATTTGAAATTAACATTACACCGGTTCCATGTTTTTTTTCAAAATTCCTTTATTATTAATATTACAATTGATAAAGATCTTTGTGTTAATATAATGCCAAACTACATTTTTGAAAAATTAAGTATTGGTGATTTTTCTCCACTTCAAATACCCATTTTTCTTTCTAATCGGAAAACAATAAAATCTATGGGAGTAGTTGAGGATGTGTTAGTCTAAACAAATCAAACGGTAGTCCCAACCGACTTTGTCATCCTTGATGACGCTCCACTTGTGTTGGGACGACCTTTTGTGAAAACCCACAAAGCTTTGATTATTCGGAAGCAAAACAACTTACCCATTCAATTAGGGGCCTTCAAAAAATGTGTCGATCTTGAACAATCAATGAAATATCCAATCGGCAATGACGACCCCCTAATTGAAGATGAAGATGAACCACCCGATACGGAAGACAAAATCGACCACTTTGTTGAAGAAGAGGTCGCCATTGAACAAACCTTTTTGGTTCTTGACCAAAATGAGCAACCAAATAACGAGTCTCCTAAAGACCCACCACTTGAGCTCAAAGAACTCCCAAAAGGTTTGGAATATGCTTTTCTCGACATGGATGGTAAGCTACCTGTAATTATTTCTTCAAAATTAACCAGTGTAGAAAAAGAAAAATTAATCACACTTTTGAAAAAACACAAAAACGCTACCTTTCATGTGCACGCACAAAATTTTAATGAATAATGACTATAAATCGGTAATACAACCACAACGTAGAGTAAATCCAAACGTCCAAGAAGTGGTTAAAAATGAAGTCATCAAACTACTTGACGCCGGACTTATCTACCCAATTTCCAATAGCCCTTGGGTATGTCCCGTCCAAGTAGTTCCTAAGAAAAGAGGTATGACGGTGGTCACTAACGAATAAAATGAATTAATACCAACAAGAACCGTCACCGGATGGAGAGAGTGTATACATTATCGTCTATTAAATGAGGCAACAAGGAAAGATCATTTTCCCTTACCTTTTATTGATCAAATGTTAGAAAGATTATCCGGTCACAAATTTTATTGTTTCTAAGATGGTTTTTCAAGTTACTTTCAAATACCGATAGCTCCCGAAGACCAAGAAAAGACAACATTTACATGTCCCTATGGAACTTTTGCTTATCGACGCATGCCTTTTGGTCTATGTAATGCCCCCGCAACTTTCCAACGTTGCATGGTGGCCATCTTCCATGACATGATAGAAAAGACTATGGAAGTCTTCATGGATGGCTTTTCTATCTTTGGAGATTCATACGACCAATGCCTCGATAACCTTGAATGAATGCTATCCCGATGTGAGGAAACTAACCTTGCCCTTAATTGGGAAAAATGCCATTTCATGGTAACAGGGGGAATAGTACTCGGTCATAAAATCTCAAGTGAAGGAATGGAGGTTGATCGGGCTAAAATAGACACCATTTCCCGATTACCACCCCCATCCTTCGTTAGAGCTATCAGAAGTTTCCTAGAGCATACCGGATTCTATAGACGGTTTATATAAGACTTTTCTAAAATCTCAAGACCTTTAACAAAATTACTTGATAAAGATGCACCGTTCATCTTTGACAAGGATTGCAACCAAGCATTTCTAACTCTAAAAGAAATGCTAGTCAATGCACCAATCATGATAGCGCCTGATTGGAAATTACCTTTCGAAATCATGTGCGATGCAAGTGACTTTGCAGTTGGAGTTGTCTTGGGACAAAGAAACGATAAGCATTTTCACCCAATATACTATGCTAGTAAAACACTTAACGATGCACAAGAAAATTACACAACAACTGAAAAAGAATTACTAGTTGTAGTGTTTGCTTTGGATAAATTTCCTTCTCATCTTGTTCTTTCTAAAACGATAGTTTATACAGACCATGCAGCCATTCGATATCATTTTAAGAAACAGGATGCCAAACCGCGTTTAATCAGATGGATTCTACTCCTCCAAGAATTCGACATTGAAATAAAATACAAAAGAGGAGCAGAAAACACCGCTGTAGATCATCTATCCCGCTTGGAAGATCCAACTTTGGAGGCAACTAGGGACGAGCTCATCAATGAAAAATTTCCAATGGAGTCCTTAGAAATGGTGGAATACCGAGAAGAACCATGGTACGCCAACTACCTAGCTAGTGGAATAGTCGCAAAAGGATGGTCGCATCATCAAAGAAAAAAGTTCTTTGCTGACGTAAAGCATTATTTTGGGAAGATCCTTATCTTTTCAAAATGTGTGCCGACCAACTTATCCGACGATGCGTACATGGTAGTGAAGCAAGAAAAATTCTCCGCCATTATCATGAAGGTCCATACGGAGGACATCATGGTGCCGCTAGTATCGCATGAAAAGCATTTGATTCAGGATTCTATTGGCCAACCATTTACAAAGACGCCCAAAGTCTTATCAAGACATGTGATGCATGCCAACGATCAGGTAATATTTCTTAAAAAAACGAAATGTCACAAAATGGCATTCTTGTTTGTGAAATTTTTGATGTGTGGGGACTAGACTTTATGGGACCTTTCTCACCATCAAAAGGAAACAAATAAATACTTGTGGCAGTGGATTACTTGTCAAAATGGGCCGAAGGCGAAGCTCTTCCAACAAATGATGGAAGAGTTGTGGTAATATTCCTGAAACGATTATTTTCTCATTTTGGAACTCCAAAAGCGTTAATAAGTGATAGGGCTACCCATTTTTGTAACCATCAACTTGAAATTTTTTTAACAAGATATGGGGTCTATCACCGGATCTCATCCGCATATCACCCTCAAACAAAAGGACAAGCCGAAGTGACTAATCGGGGTTTAAAAAGAATACTTGAAAAAAAACCGTAGGGTTAAATAAAAAAGAATGGGCCGATAAATTAGACGACACTTTATGGGACTTTCGAACCACATATAAAACAACCATAGGTACCACCCCATATAAGCTTGTCTATGGAAAAAGTTGTCATTTGCTAGTAGAAATAGCACACAAAGCCTACTAGGCATTAAAAAACGTAAACTTAGACATAGGAACTGCTAGTAAAATCGATTTTGTCAATTAAATGAATTAGACGAATTAAGGAATCAAGCATACTCTAACTCCGAAATTTATAAGGAAAGAATGAAAATTTTGCATGATAAACATATTAAACCTAATGAATTTCAGGTAGGAGATCAAGTTCTATTGTTTAATTCACGACTTCGATTATTTCCCGGTAAATTAAAGTCTAAGTGGTCGGGACATTTTTCTATCACCCATATTTTTCAACACGGTGCAATTGAAATTAAATCTCGGAATGGAATCCCATTCAAAGTCAACGGAGAACGGCTTAATTTTTATCAAGGATTCATTAAGGATGATGGGGAAGAGATCCCGCTACAAGCGGTCGAGGAATAAATAAAGGTTTGAACACCAACTTCATATCTTGTAGGTAATGGACGTCGGGAAAGCCTAAAAATTGTTAAGATTTCTAAAACCAAGTTTCGGGAAATTGGTCATTCACACGTGTACTATAAAACATATATATATATATATATATATATTCAGTTCTTACCCGCCCATGGGGCCGTGTACTGTCGGGAATAAAACCCCTTTTGTCTTCTCATTTTTATTTCACCACGACCCATTTCCCCGAAAACTCTCTGGTTCCTCTGAGAATCTCTGCAGATTTTCACGTTCTTCCTTCATTCAACATCGTCAAGGTATGATTCTATCATCTCAGTTGGTTAGTTTAATGATTTGCATGTAGTTTAACATCAAAAATTTGGGAAAAATCTAGGGTTCTTGAACTTGAACCGAACCAAACCCCAACTTTTTGCCTAGATCTGTTAGTATTGGTATAATTGCATGTTATAGGAAGTAAATCAACTAAAGTTGTTTGTGGATTTTCCCGATTTCGAACAGAAACCTCAAACCCTTGTTTTTGAACAGAAAAAGATGAAATTGAAGGGGTAAATGGTTTGTTTTTCGAAAAACGGCACTTGGGGTTTCATTTTCAGGGAAAAACACCCCTACTCAACCAAATATTTTTAAGTTTTCAAAACCGGGTCGAAAAATGCAATTTTTGGGAAACAGAACCCTGACCACGGGGTCATGGTCAGCGAGCACGGGGGCGTGGCCAGAAGGATTCAACTGAACACGGGGCCGTGTCCAGCCTGCTGTTTTCAGTTTTCTTTGAAAATTTATCGTTTCATGCTAATTGTTTTGTGTTTTCTTTTGTAGAGATGGCCAGCGAGTTCACAAAGCTCAAGACAAATGAGTGGGACTACCAAGCCCGCTATGATGTTCTCAAAACAAGGCCCGAGGAAATACCAAGACAAGTGTGCCTTGAAACCTTAGAAGCTGTGGGGCAGCTAGACCGTTTCAACACCTTGGTCACGGTCCACTAAGGGTGGCCCTCTGCACTAGACTCCATGCGGTTCATGAGTATAGCATGGAGTTCTACAACACTTTCGCGTTCAAGGCAAAAGCAGAGCCATTCAACAGAGAGGGAGTTCAGTTCTGATGTGCGGGAGAGGTGCTTTCAATCTCTATCGCACAACTTGGAGTGCAAGTGGGTTTGTTCTCCGAAGAAGAGTCCGGTGAAGAAGAAAACACGGGTGGTCTCCATGAGATCACAAGTAACATGCGCCAGACAACATGGGCTCAAATCGGGGATGGTGCATATGATCCAAGTGTCACCAGGAGCTCCTAGTTGCGGGACACTCTCTACCGCTACATTCATAGGGTCCCTAACAACTCTCTCGGTCAAAGGCGTGATAGCACCGGTGTTGTCAACTTGCGTGATCTGACAGTCTTGTCTTGCATCCACAACCGCGTTCCTCTTGATGTCCCACACCTGCTCCTCCGAAACATGCATCTGAATCAGTTGGCTTTCTCCCCGACACCTATCTTCTTTGGGGGATGGATCTACCGCCTTTTCAAGACCTATGTTCAACGCGTGCCGACATCATTCCGTAAGGGCCCTTGGTTGGGAAAGGTAGATCTCATTCAACGTCGTTTGATGGGGATTATCCACGAGACGGGTGACGGGACAATCCACTTCCAAACCACTCACGGACACGTTTAGAACCTGGAGGAAGCCCTCGTTCTTCACGCCAACCCAAACCGTCCTCCTCCTCAGTTTCAAGGCCAGCCAGGTCCATCCTCCTCTCATGGGGGTGGTTTTCCTAACTTTCAAAGTTTGCATGATCTTTTGCAGGAAAACCTCTTATGCGCCCGCAATACCTACAACATGGCCAGCAACACCTACACCCGGGTCGGAGCAATGGAGCGATACATCTCTGAAATGCAAGATGATATCAGCTACATCCGGGAGCACATGGTGTATCAAGGAGAAGACGATGAAGATGAGGACATGGACTGATTCGGAGGCATTGAAGGTGGTGTGACATTGAATGCACCTTCTCTCAGGTTAACCCTTTTATCCCATGAACAATTGACTAGCCTGTGTGCCATAGTTTGAACAATTTACTTTCCTTAACACTTTTACTTTCTGCATTTTATTTTTCGTTTGTGTGTGATGTTGGATAATTAACTTTGGTAAATTTAGGTTGTTTGTTATGTATTGTGTGGTATTTAAGCAAAACAGGTACCTAGGAAGCTTGGATGCACTAAGTATTAGTGCTACATAAGCCCGGAAACCTGAACCAAAAGCCAAAAACATGTTTCCATCAAATGCAGACTATCAGCATGGGGTCGTGCTCAGCGACCACGCCCCCGTATCCACCTCCCTTTACCTGCAGTTTGTCTAAACCCTGCCCACCACGGGGTCGTGTCCACCAGACACGCCCCGTGGCCGCATTCTGTAAGTTTTATTACTGGCACTCTAACTACGGGGCCGTGGCCAGGTGCCCAGTAACACCAAACCTTGTTTTTCAACACCTTTTTACACATTTGAATCAACCTAAAAACTTATTTTTGGGACACATTGAGGACAATGTGTAATTTAAGTGTGGGGGGGATGCTAAAACCTTGAATTTTGCAAGTCCTAATAACAAGCCTTACACAAAACTCTATTTGAACCGCTAATCACCCCAAATTTTTTCAAAAAAAATTCATTTTTTTACTTGTCTTGGTTTAATTTAGGAATAACAATTTCTAAAAAGGTTATATTTTTACAAATTTACAACCGATAGCGTCGTGATAAAAAGAAACAACAGAAGAAAATTATGAAAATGCATGACAAGTCTAATTAAAATTTGATTATATATACTTGATCACATTATAAACCCATTCCCACAACAAGTTAGTTTTGAGCCTTTATTGAGCATACAAGCATATATCTTTAAACTAAATGCTCATTTTTCGTTTCTTGTGTGAATAGCCGCTTGGTTCTTACGAATCTAGAACTTGCCATGACGATACATTCTCGGTCCTTACCAACTTAAACTCAAGTAAATAAATGATGGAGGCATTAGGACTAACCCATTTTCCTTTCAACGCCATTATTTTTCATTTTTTTATCACCTACCCAAAAATCCCCCTAGTTAACCCCCTTTAAGCCTAAACCTTTTCATTTCAAAACCCACAAAACAAACACCATTTACCCACCAAAACCTTTTTCTTTTTAACCCCTTTATTTTAGTAAAAAGCTCGGTTATCTTGTGACGTTTCTTTATCAAAAAAAGGAAAGTCTAGCAATAAACAAACAAGTTCCTCAAAGAAACTTTGTTTGAAAATGCGTAGTTTGAATAAAAGTCTCAAAAACAAAAAGTTTTACGACAGCCGGCTCTTTTTACGCTTTTAGCCCTTTTTACTAACCACTAACCAAAACCACCTACCCTTAGCCCATGCCTAACCCTTTCCCAAATTCTTTTTGATATTTACGAAGGTCTATAGTTAAAAAGGAGGAGGTTTGATTGCTTGGCAAGCATATGGTAGAAGTAAGTTGCATGCCGGTCTCGAGTGTTTCACAAAAATACATCTTCGGCCGAGTGTTGAGTGATCGCCCGCGAGGTATGTGAACTTGTATATAAATGGAATTCTAAAAAGGCATGTTATGCCCAAATATGTAATTTTTCTTATGAAATGTTCTAAATAAATCATAACGAATAGGATTGTAAATAGAATAAAAATAAAACCCAATAAAAATCTTGGATTCCCGACACTAAAGACAAGCACAAAACTTCTCTTCTACATATTCCATTTGGGTGTGTAAGCCACATATTAAAGAGTTTTGCTTGAGGACAAGCAAAGATTCAAGTGTGGGGGTATTTGATGTGTGCAAAATGTAACATATAAATTAAATAAAATATGACATAAAACTACCCCTTTTTTAGTACTAATGTTGGAAAAAGTGTGTTTTTGTCTTCCTTTTGAAATTACAAGACCAAATGAGCTTAAACGAGCAAAAGGAACAAATATAAAGCCAAAACCAACATAAATATGAAGAAAAAGAATAAACGTGACATGCCCAACCCCTAGCAGCATCCCCAAAAGCAAAAACAAGAAACAGAAGACTGACCACGGGGTCGTGCCCACTGGAAACGGGGGCGTGGTCAGCTGCCTGCAGAAAAGACAAAGTTGTGGAAGCTTCTACGCCCACCACGGGGGCGTGCCCAGCTCAGCACGGGGCGTGGTCAACGCTAAGATACGTAGAATCTTGCAAAATCTTGGTAGTACAGATATGCTTCTGCCCACGGGGCCGTGTGGAGCCCTATGCTGACAAATGCATTTAATGAAGGAAGAGAAAAGGATGGCCACAGGGGCGTGTCCGCTACATACGGGGCCGTGGCCGGGCTTCTATTTAGGCTATAAATAGAGGTGCTTGGCTCACTTCAAAGGCATCCCTTGGTAAACCACTACTCTCCCACTTTGCCACCACTCCACCACCAACACCAACCACCATAATCCATCATCCACCTTTAGAGTGTGTAGTAGTCTCCGGATCCAAGATTGATAGTAAGAGTTCTTGCCAATCAAAGGCCATGTTTGGCTAAGCCTCTTACATCACTTGGTGAAGACAAGTCTTTTATGTATTACTTTTGATTTTTATTCTTTTGGCACTTTTATTTGGTTTTTTGTTTATGACTTATATAACTAGTTTCTTATGTTGAAGGTGAATTTTCTTTATCATTTGTTCGTGGTGTCTTGGCATTACTTTACTGTCTATATAAAGTAAAAGATTTAGGTAGTGTTTGGTATGCAAGAATGGAAGGTGGAATGGAATGAGTGATTACGAGGGAATGAAGAAAAGAGTGTTTGGTTGGTCAATGGAATGGAATCACTCATTCCAAAAAGCATTCCATTCCCTCAAAACCATTCCTTCCATCCCCCATGTTTTTTTTTCATTCCATCCCCTCTTGCACCATTCAACAACAACACCACAACCCATGACCTTTGCCACAACCCACCACCACCACATCCCACCACCGACGCCATTGTCGCCACCCGCCACCACCTCACCCCGATAGCCACCACCACCGCCGCCGCCGCCACCCACTCGCCACCGTTATCACCCACAGCTGCGACCAACCGCCAACGCCACTCACCGTCGCCGCCCACCACCATCGTCGACGCCACCACCACCACCACCGCCACCACCAACCGCCACCGCTGCCACCAACCGCCACCTTTGCTGCCACCACCACTATCGTCACCGCCGCATCGCCACTCGCCGCCACCACCACCACCCATCGCCGCCGCCGACACCCACCACCGCCACCTATAACCACCCACAAGCACTACCTCTGACCACCACTCACCGCTAATTTTATTACCCCGTTTTTCTTGCCTACCGAACAATACACAATAATAATTCATTCCATTCACATGGTAACCAAACAAGACATGGAAGGGTAATGATCCATTGCATTCCCTCGTCCATTCCATTACCTCGTCCATTCCATTCCTTCGTCCATTCCATTACCCCATACCAAACAGACCCTTATACCATTCATATCTCTACGGTCTATACAGAGGTATGTTGGCTACCTGGTCAGGGGTTAAGGGAATGGTTTAGTTAGGTTATTGCCTTGTTCAGTGTATAGATCCTGCAAGGACCTGGGTCAAGCTTACTAGGACCTCCTTCAATACCCACTGGTATTGGATGGTGGGGGTGCGAATGGCTTGATCCTCTCATATGTAAACTACTATTATTACATTAAACTGGCTACTTGGGATTGTATCCCTGCTGACTCAAACCACTTAGCCAAGGGTAACGTCACCTTCAAAAGAGGGGCCTACCACTTTTCGCATTAATAACTTAATTAATTATCTTTCAATGTTCCGACCCTTTGGGATTGTATCGTTGCTGACTCAAACCACTGGGTTGAGGGTAACGTCACCTTCAAAAGGGAGGCCTACTACTATAACTAAGATAATCTCTTAAAAAGTCTGAATGTGCAAAAATCATCAAAGGATACTTAAAAGGCGAGTCGGATCCAAGTGATTCATCTTGTCTATATGTTTTTATTTTATTTTTATTTCTGCATTTTTAGTTTTTAATTTTCATGTTTAAAATCTTTTCTCAAAAATTTTAGATTGATTAGACATTGAGGATAAACCGGTACTAAAAGCTCTTGTATCCTTGGACGACCTCGGTAGCTTACCAACGCTATACTACGCTCACGATGGGTGCACTTGCCCAAGTGTGTGTTTAGTGTTAGTAGAATATCGTGTTTTATAAATTTAAAACTTGACTAATATGTAAAATGGGCTTTAAATATCAATAAAAATATATCGCACTCGACACGCATCAATGGTGTACTGGGTTATTTGTATTGAAATAGCTGAATTATTATCTACCATGATGGGAGTTTGTGAAACCGTAATCCCGCAATTATTATTGGATACACAAGACTTTAGCACAACAGCTCGAAGCGGAGACGTATTCTGCTTCACATGTGGACAGCGACACTGATTGTTGCTTTTTGCACTGCCAGGATATCAGACGGCTTCCAAGCAGTTGAGCACCACCAGAGGTTGACTCCCTGTTGATTGGGCACCCGCCAAAATCCGCATCCGCATATGCTATCAAGTCCAAGCTTCCCTCGACTGGATACCATAATCCAAGTCTTGGTTTGCCTTTAAGATAACAGAAAATCCGTTTGACGACTTTCAGATGCGATTCCTTTGGATTTGCTTGGTACCTAGCACATAAACACACCGAAAACATTATGTCGGGTCGAGATGCAGTAAGATACATTAAAGAACCAATCATTGCACGAGAAACCGAAGGATCCACTTCAGGATCTTTGTCCTTTTCATCTGACAGCTTGTGATTGATAGGCAACGGAGTTTCGTAAGACAGATTGTCTTCCATGTTGAATCGCTTGAGGATCTCATGGACGTACTTCGTCTGATGAATATACGTGCCATTCACTTCTTGATCTACTTGCAACCTGAGGAAAAACTTCAGCTCACCTATTGCACTCATCTCAAACTTCGATTTCATCACTTGTTCGAATTCCCGACAAATCTCTTCATTTGAAGAACCGAAAATAATGTCATCGACATATATTTGCACAATCAGGAAATCTCCCCCTTTCTTTAAGATGCAGAGAGTGGAATCTATTGCACCACGAATGAATCCAATTGCCAACAAATGCTTTAACAACGTCTCGTACCAAGCACGAGGAGCCTGATGAAGACCGTATAAAGCTTTGTCCAGCAAGTACACTTTGTTCGACAACTCTGGAGCTTCAAAACCTGGCGGCTGGGAAACATACACAGTTTCTTGCAACTTCCCATAAAGAAATGCACTTTTGACGTCCAACTAATATACTTTAATACGCATATGAGCAGCAAAGGCTAGGAACAAACGAATTGCTTCAAGTCGTGCCACTGGCGCATAAACATCTGGGTAACCGATCCCTTCTTCCTGATTGAACCCATGCACCACCAAACGATCTTTATTCCTGACGACGACACCTTTATCGTCCTTTTTACATTTAAAAACCCATTTAGTGTTGATCGCGTGTTGGCCCTTCAGAAGATCTACCAAGTTCTAAACCTTCAGCTTGTCAAACTGAGCCAACTCCTCGTGCACCGCTTCACACCACGAGCTGTCTTTCAGCGCCATGTGGCAGTTTTCCGGCTCTATCTGCGAAATAAAGCACTCGTGCAGGCTTAAGCTGTAGATCTCTTTCTCTTTGATCTCTGTGAATAAACACTGCATATCATTAAGACTTCTGCTTCGAGTCATCATTCCTTCACGCAGATCTCCGATAACATTATCAATAAGATGATTCTTATTTGTCCGAGTGACAGGAATAGCTAGAACTTGCAGATTTGTACCCAAATTTGACTGGATCTCCCCCTCAGCAGTTGCAGTACGAGATGCTTGAACATTTCTAGATGACATCCCAACATTTGGAAATGTTTCAAAAATCAACAAAAAGGTCACCAATTGTATTTTGAGCAACTTCAGCTTCAGAAGTAGTTACAACGTCATCATCGGAATCGCTTGAATCTGCATCATTGGAGGGTTGAGTAGCTCGGGCATCATTAACATTTGACGTGCTGGCAACATTTACTCCTGAATCACCATTTTAAGAGACATTTGTTGGAATGCTGGTACGCCAACCTGCATCCACTTCATCTTTGTCGATCAAGTGTGAGTACACTAGTTTAGTCTCATCATCTATTAGATCAGTTAAAGCAAAAGAATCAAACAACTTGTCATAATCGTAGCCTGTTTTGGGACCGAACTCAGATGGTGGGGGATCGTAACTCAAAGGAGTTATATCAAAGACTACTTCCACCATCCGTTTCTTGACATTGTATACTCGTTTGTTTAGAGAGCCTAGTTCGTAACCTAGAAAGAAACCAATATCTCCAATCTCCCCAAACTTTGGAGTATCCGATGTCCGTCGGATCATACACTTAATCCCAAAAGGATTGAAACCTTCAAATATGGTTTCTTTTTCTCAAGAAGTTGATAACAAGTTTTATCTTCCCGTTTCACGGTAAGCACATGATTCAGCACATAGCATGCGGTGTTTACAGCTTTGGCCCAAAAGAACATGGGCAATTTGATTCTGAGAGAAGGGTTCTTGCAGCCTCAATAAGGGTCCTGTTCTTCCTTTGAACGACTCTGTTCTTTTGAGGAACATAAGGAGCGCTAAACTGATGAACAATACCCATATCACGACATAAATCATCCATATTTCGATTTTTAAATCCAGTTCTATTATCATTTCTAATTCTTTTGATGGGTAAAGAGTAATTTTTCTCTAATTGTTTAAACAAATCTTTCAAAGTGCCGAAGGTTTGATCTTTAGATTTTAAGAAAAATACCCACGAATACCTTGAAAAATCATTTGTGACAACCAAACAATAAGACATACCACCAATGCTAGTTACATGGATCCGACCAAACAAATCCATGTGAAGCAGCTCTAGTGGTTGTTGGATAGAGTTTATGTGTTTTGGCTTATGAGGTTTACGTTTGATTTTCCCTTTCTCACAGAATTCACATTTACTATGCATATTGAAACTACGTAAAGGAACACCCAACACCAAGTTGTTCTTAATCAAGTGATTCATTTTGCGTAGATGCACGTGGCCCATCCTTCGATGCCATAGGAAAGATTGATCTTATGTTGCTTTTGATAACAAACACGTTGCCGGACCAGAGGAGTTCACAATCGGACGCATGTCCATCACATAGGTGTTGTTCACTCTTGGAGCTCTCATCACAACCCAATCTTCAGGAACTACAAACCCCGGCTTTAGAACGAAGCAAGCCTTATCCGTGAAATGCATTGAATACTTGTTATCACAGATCTAAGAAACTGACAGCAAGTTGTGCTTCAGTTCTTCAACAAAGTTCACCTTGTGCAAGGTGATCTTGCTGTTTGACACAGAACCTTCACCCGTGATATATCCACCCTTTCACCCACAAAGTTAACCTAACCACCACGAATAGGTTTCAAATTTGACAACAATTCTTTTTTCCCCATCATATGCTTGGAACAGCCACTATCGATATACCAAATATAGATAGCTCTCTTCCACTGTTCCTGCATTCACAAACAGGAAATTAGTTAGAGCGGGGGACCCAAGCCGTGACGGTCTTGGGTCGTCCAAATTCATCAACAAATGAAAATTCCTTGAAATAACCATCTTCATTGTTGTTTCTAGAATTTCCACCTCAGTAATTGTTAGAATGTCCACCTGCAAATCGAGGATTGTGCGGAGTTTGAGAATGGTTATTGTACCCAGAATTTCCACCAAAATGATTACCAGAGTTTTGATATCCAAAGTTTTGACTATGCTGAGCTCTAAAACTTCTATCAAATCTTGGTTGCTCATTATCATGAAACACATGTCATTGTTGGTATCCCGAATATTGTCTTTGACCATGAAATCTGGCTAGTGAAACGTTTCGGTTGTCAACATAACGATTTTGAGTGTGAGGTCTAACATTTTGGTTGTAAGAACCACCAAAATGTTGATCTTGTTCTTGTGGTCAGAAAGTTACATGATTTGGTCGTCGAGCAAGGGTTTTCTGATGACTTTCACATTTTGCTGAAGAACTTTCCGATCCATGATCCGAACCACGACGGCTATCATCATCTGAAGAATCGGTATCCCGACCCTTTTGTTTATAATTTTTAACCTTTGGTTTAAAAAAAAAGTTTGCTTTCTTGCTTTACAACCTTAGGTTTTTCACCTTTTAGAGTTTTACCACTTTTCTTTTCATTCTTTTTAGGTTCATTTTGTGGTTTGGTGACAAAATGTTTATCAAGATCAGGATCAACACGACTCTTTCCATTGTCGTTTGGACAATTTGCAGCTAAGTGTCCTTTCAGATGACATTTGTAACATCGTCGTTTATCAATCTTTTCATTCTTTTCCTTTTGATTATCCTCGCATTGACTGTTTGAGGACGAGGATGCTTCGTTTGAACCTTTTGCCTTTTGTTTCACAAAATCAGGATTTGAGCCTTTTTCAATTCTTTCACCCTCTTTGTTAAAGTTTTCGCCTTTCACAAAGTTGGTTTTTGAAATGTTTTTAACATTCTTTTTACCTTTGTTTTTAGGCTTCGGCTTGTGAACATTTTGAACTTGACTTAAGGCTTCCATAATCTTTGAGTTTATCAAATTTTCAGATTCGCTTAAATCAATTTCGTTTGTTTTAACATCACTCGTACTCTTTTGTTCTGATTCTGATTCTGATTCGGATTCAGACTCGGATTCAGACTCTTCCTCACTCAAAGGATCAACAGTCAATGGAGCAGTTGGAACGAAATCTGCAATTTCAGGATCAATCGAAGGTGTCAATGTATAGTTGTGGTTAATAGGAGGTGGAACCTTCTTGTAACCAACACCAAACATCTCATCTTCTAAATCATTGAGATGAAGATTGTTTATGCAAAAATTCATCACATCTGATGAACTTTCAAACTTCTCAAGTTTTCGCTGCAGATCAAGAATCAAGTTATCTTTGTCGAAAATTGATTGGTTCTTTTCCAAAACAGTGTTTTGACAAGTTTCAAGTTGAGCTTTTAAATCTTGATTCTTAATCGTCGTTTGAGCAAGTCATCTCTCAAATTCAGAGATGTCCTTTTTCAAGGCAAGCACCTGACTTCTATGTTCTTTGTCGGCCCTCGAAAGCGCGACAATCAACTCTTTAGATTTCTCCAGATTAGTAATCAAATTACTTTTATGGAGTGCTTATCTGTCACACTTAGCAACAAAGTCTACGTATCGGGGACATCTTTTATCATCAGATTTAGATTGCACCTCGATGTTAGCCATGAAAGCTTGATTCGAGCTTTCTGCTTTTCCCGCTTTCATCTTTGTCATTTCTTCATCAGCAAAGTGTTGCATTTCTTCGGCTGCAATCTTGAATTCAAAACGATCATTTTCATCTTTCTTTTCAACTTTCTTTTCTTCTTTCTTTCTTCTTTCTTCTTCCTCATTCTCTTTTCTCTCGTTTTCTTCAGCTTCAATGATTTTCTCCATTTCCAAATTCTCACTTAGAGCTTCCGCCACCTGAAAGTCCCGTAAACCGGATCTTTCAATGATATCAAACCTAATCTTGTGAGAGTGCGGAATCCAATCACAAGATGATTCAAGATAAACCGAAAAATATGAAAAACAAGAACACCGAGATGACTTTTACCTCACACACGTTTCGATTACTTTAACAAGCAAAAACGTCTGGTATGAGTACACCACAATCGAATCGCCTCCACTCTAACTTCTCTAGGAAATTGTGTAACAAGGAGGTTCCAAGGGTTCAAACCCTAAAACAAGTTGTAAACTTGTTTATATACTAACTTAAGCCCAAGTCCCTACATGGGCTCCCCTTGGGCCTGCTTGGCCCATATGGCCTAAAGCTTGGCCCAAGTGACCTATAAAGGTCCAAAACCTAATATAAACTAACCCGGTAAAGCCCAGTTTGTAACCATAGCCCGTTGTGTCAATATATCAACATCCTCGCTCTTGCATACGACATGAGACATATATAGTGTTTAGGGGGAGAAAATGAGAAAAATACAAAAACATTAGAAAAATGAAAAAGCCAAAAAGATAAATTGCATGATATGGGAAGTGAAATAAATGTTCGTGTTAAAGGGTTTGACTAACACATGTAAGGTGCCATAGCTGAAAAGACTAGGATCTACTGCGATATGTCGATAGGCTTGACGCTCAACATGATAAAAGATACTAAATGATATCAAACCTAATCTTGTGGGAGTGCGGAATCCAATCACAAGATGATTCAAGATAAACCGAAAAATATGAAAAACAAGAACACCGAGATAACTTTTAACTCACACACGTTTCGATTACTTTAACAAGCAAAAACGTCTGGTATGAGTACACCACAATCGAATCGCCTCCACTCTAACTTCTCTAGGAAATTGTGTAACAAGGAGGTTCCAAGGGTTCAAACCCTAAAACAAGTTGTAAACTTGTTTATATACTAACTTAAGCCCAAGTCCCTACATGGGCTCCCCTTGGGCCTGCTTGGCCCACATGGCCTAAAGCTTGGCCCAAGTGACCTATAAAGGTCCAAAACCTAATATAAACTAACCCGGTAAAGCCCAGTTTGTAACCATAGCCCGTTGTGTTAATTTGATGCGTCAGTCTCACACTTTAGGGCCTAACAATCTCCCCCTAGACTGATGCCATCAAATTGTCTTCATAACTTGAATTCAACAACGTCTTCAACGAAATCTATGGTCGTCGCTATGCTGCAGATGTTGTGGAAGTTCTTGACTTCTGAACTCTCAGCACTGGGTCGCTTTTCTTCAGCTCTTGTGGTTAGGTTCATATCAGGATCTCGATCAGCTTTGCTTGAAAATTCTTTGTCATAAAGAATGTGAGAGGAGGATTCTCAGCAGCTCTTTTCTTCTGCAATCTTTGTCTTTCAAGCAGGTTCATGGTACTTCTTCGAATGTACTTTCACTGTCAGACGGCATTTCGTATCCAGTTCTTCTGACTCAGGTACATCTTGTTGTTGTGATGCTTTAGGCTTCTTCAGCAACTAACAGCATCTCAGTCTTCATCAACCCCTGTTCTTGATTGAAATCAAGTTCTGCACATGCGCACAAACTCATAAGCAGACATTTCTTATGCAACAGGGAGAGTACCACATGAACACTAGGTACATAAAATTTCACAATTTAAATTCTTTTAACCTTTGATGATCAGTCAAATCTTCAAGAACGGTTATATTTTTTAATTTTAAGAAAAACAAATAAGCACTCTATTTTTGGATTTTTGATTTTATAGTTTTTTTTAATTTTAAAACTAAAAGCAAATAAAAACTCAAAATATAAACAACTACCATAATATACAATTACAATTGCAATGGGATCAAAATTCGTTCTCAGGCAGACTAAGGAACACTTTTCAGTACGAGCCTAATCAAACTGGTCTATGCGATTACCAATATGTGTGTCCACTTAAACTTTAACGCTCAACTTTCAATTTTTCAACTTCGTGATATGCTTAAGGTAATATTATACTATTATACCCGTGTGTCCCATTCCAATGCATACCCCCGCGATCAAGGTAAGCACAACGATTCATCGTAGCAGGTGAGTATACTGATGTCATCCTTTAAGATATCATGACTGTGTCTAGGTCTGCATATAATCTGTTTTATCATGTTTTGATTTCTTAACAATGAACACCCAAATAAATACTAATCAAATCCTGGAAATATAAACAGCACGCTCTATCATGCAAGTATCTTCCCTACCACATATTTCACAAGTCCAATCCAGATTTCTGAAATCTTAACTGGGAATAGGTTGAGAAGAGAACAGAATAGATCTTTTGCAGAGATGGTATAATATACAGATCAAATGAGTTTTTCTCAATTTGATATAGGTTTCTTGGGTTTCTTTTGGGCACTTGAGGGCCTCTTTCGGGTGTATTAGATCTATAGCGCGACAACGTACAGCTAGGTCAGCATGTATCTGGATGCAGCAGAAGCTGTCGTTGCCTAGCACCTCCAGGTCAGCATATATCTGGATGCAGCAGAGGAGGTACACGACTTTTTTCAGAGAAGATTTCAGAATCAGATCAAAATTGTGTGTATCGGGACAATATACAGACATTCAAATAGAAATGAGCTAATTCCAAGTGACTTTCTTTCCTGGGGTCATGTACAATTTTAGTTCTGAACAGAAGGACAGCCAAGATATCCCCGGATGATTCAACAATATAAAGACCCAAAACCTCAGATGTTGGCTATCTATCAGCGCAAGATTTAAGACCATAAAATCATACGCCGTTGGTATGTTACCCACATGGTACATAGTTCGTTATGTTTATATCACTTAGTATCTTTTATCATGTTGAGCGTCAAGCCTATCGACATATCGCAGTAGATCCTAGTCTTTTCAGCTATGGCACCTTACAGGTGTTAGTCAAACCCTTTAACACGAACATTTATTTCACTTCCCATATCATGCAATTTATCTTTTTGGCTTTTTCATTTTTCTAATGTTTTTGTATTTTTCTCATTTTCTCCCCCTAAACACTATATATGTCTCTCTCTCCCCCTAAATTTGTGCATAAATCTTGGATTTTTGCGCAAATTGACCATTTACTAGAGAAAGGACACTTTATATACAAAGTTATAAACTAACAAAAAGAGAAAATATTTTTGTTTAACCGTTCTGTCATCAGATTGAAGACTAATCAAAATCAAATAAAAGTACTGAATTTAAACGGTACCTTTTGCTGATCATTTCTTACTTCTCTTATCTCCTCCAAAGGAAACATATCATCTGTAAAAAAAATTTGAACTTTTTGCAACAGTGAAATGTTACCCGTTTTTATCTCTGGAACAACCGCTATCAACATTCCAGAGATTGTCAACAGCTCCTCCTTGGTTGTTCCTGAAAATTAAGGAGATTAGTAAGACATGGGTACCCAGGCCATCGTGGTCCTGGGATTTCCTGAAGCATCAAAATAAGACACTTCTTTTAAACACAAGTCCCCTTTTGTTTCAAGGATTGGAGATGTAGCTGCTTTTTGTTTTGCTCTCCAAATTTGTTTAGGCTTTTCTAGTTTCTTAGAGGCCTTTGGCAAAACAGTTGGCTTATCAACCTTGTTATTTTTCGAAATTTGTATAGGTTTCAAAGCTTGTTTTCTTTTTGCTTTAGCAGCAATCCAATCCCCATCAGAAGGTTTAGCCTTGGGATTCACATTCTTCATTGCCTTAGGTGAAGAAACCTTCATTGGCTTGGAATGGTAGTTACCCTTTGGTGTAACCCTCTGATTTTGCACATGATAGGGTATATAGGGACGATGTGTGCAGTTTCTTGCAATATGACCCGCAATGCCACAATTGTAGCAAGTTTGTCTTTTCATCGGAAAGACATTTTGAGCAGCTTGATTTGCTCTAGCAGGTCCTGAAGGACAAACCGGTCCTTTTTGCGTTGGATGCGCCTGCACATTTCTCTTAAACGAAGACGAATTTGGGTGCTTGTATTTGTTGTTTGCAGAAGTCTTGTTGCTCTGAGCACCATTCTTCGTCTTTTCTCCCTTATTGGAGCTTTCAATCACCTTGTCACGAGCCTTATGAGATCGTGATTGTCCATGATAAGCAGACTTCGTAAACCCCCGACTTTGATCTGCTCGTTTTGGCTCATTTTGCTTTTTGTGAACCGGCTCACAAACATCAGCACAAGAGCGTGTATTGGCATTTTGTTGCACATTTGGACGATGAACACAATTTCTAGCAATGTGTCCAGGAATTCCACAGTTGAAACAAGTCTGTCGCTTCAATGTATGGAGATTCGGAGTGCTAGCAACAGTTGCTGATCTGATGGGTCTAGATAACTGAGCTTGCTTAGGTTGCTTTGCTTGTGTTCCATGTTCCTTTTCTGATTCTTTCTGTACCTGTTGATCAGAACTAGCAGAGGCATGAGATTCAGACAGATGATGTTTTTCGTCTTTTATAATTTTATCAGGATCATTTTGAAAAGACGATTCAGTTTCTGTTTTAATTCCCTTATCAGAAACATTTTCTTGTGACCTTTCATTCAATGTGACCACCTCTTCTGTTTCAAAATTTGGTTCAGTTTTAATTTCAAAAGATGTAGAAGTTTCATCAACACGTGTTTCATCAATGCACGTATCATGTGAATCTACTTGTGGTTTACTTTCAGCTACGGTTTCCAATGGGGTCCCACTAGATTCAACATTAGGGACACCCACTAAGACAGATTCAGAAGAGGAATCAGGATACTCTTGAGAAGGAGTTTCA
Source organism: Helianthus annuus (assembly GCF_002127325.2). NCBI lineage: Eukaryota > Viridiplantae > Streptophyta > Magnoliopsida > Asterales > Asteraceae > Helianthus > Helianthus annuus. The sequence continues at coordinate 140,900,137 of NC_035434.2, forward strand.
GTGGTTTCACTGAATGTGTCCTGAGGGACCTCACCTGTAACACTGTCATCAACTGAAATATTAGAAACGTTAGGATCACACACATTAGCTGAAAAACAATCATCACCACACTTATTGTTCAAATTATCAACACAAACATCATCAGTTTTGCCCAAAACAACAGGCTCACAAGACGAAACACAAGCAGAAAACGACGCAAATAAAGAACGACTAAAAGCAATGTCAGATTCAGTTGGTTCAGAATAAGGTTCAAAAAAAGGTTCAGAAATATTTGAAATAACGACTGGTTCACTCCCATGAACATCTCCACACTTTACTTCAGAAAAATCATCTGCACATGAAGACGAAACGTTAGTATCAATTGAGCCTTTGGAAACAAAATTTAATGGAGTAGACTTCTGTTTCTCAACTTGTCTGTCACGAGAAGACGACTTGTTGTTTTTGGAACCATAAGTCATTTTACTCTCATTCATCATCTCCTCCTCAGTCATTGGCAGATAAGTATAATTATCATTATATGGAGGAGGAGTCTGATTGTAACCCAAACCACGCCCTTTCTTTTCCTTGTACGCAAGCTGTTGATCGCACAGGTTTTTAACTAGTTTGCTGGAAGAATCAAATTTCTTAATATTAAGTTCATTAATTTGATATCTATCTCTGATATCTTGGAGTTCCTTAGTTAAAATGCATACTTTCTCCTGAGCTTCTAAGAAATGGGCTGTTTTTACACTTACATCATCTTTGAGTTTGATGATGTCTTTTCGCTGAGCCTCAATTTTTTCTTTGTAAAGTTTTTCGTTTTTTGATAAAGTAAAATTTTTATTTTTTATGTCTTGATAATCTTGAATGAGCTCAGCGTTGTGTATTCTATAAGCTTCAACCCTTTCCCTACACTCAGGAGTACAGAAAACAGAAAGTGTATCTTCAACAGTCATTTCTTGAACCACAGGTTTGTGAAATATGAATGCCATGATTTCAGCGGGTGGTTGATACTTTTGTTCTTCTATTCAAAACACAAACCAAACAAGAACCCGTGTACTCGCCAACTCAAACCCTTTACAACCGAATGATCCCGCTTTCTGAACCGCACCTCAAAAACCTTTAAACTTATCACAGCCAAACAAACCTTTTTTTTTATTTATAAAATAAACTTTTTTTTATTAAACGGAATATATTTTTATTATTATTATTATAAAGTAATACTTATTATTATTATTATAAAACCAATGATATAGTAATTATTACTCAATAATTATTATTATTATTATTATTATTATTATTATTATTATTATTATTATATAAAAATCAAAACCTACGTCACCGTCTTCTTCACAAAACTAAAACCCACTTTTCCCGACAACCTAAACATCGTGAATAAATTTTCCTTGTCTTTTCAGCTTACTTCGACCAAATCAAGTGTCACAAAAAAAAAAAAACTGTTTCCTCTTATGTGATGAACGAAACACAGGAAACGTGAACAAGAGTGAGTTACAGGTGGTTCAACGACGATTCAACGGAGAAGATGGAGGTTTAACGGTGGTTCGGAAACGAACAATGGTGTTCGGTGGATGTTGCAGGTTTTTGGTGTTCGTCGGAGATTTTGTAATGACGATGACAGTGAACGGCGGTGAACGGAGATTAATGGTGGCGGAGGTGAGAGATCGGTGTTGACAGTGATGAATAGTGGAAACCCGAACTTGAACTCGATTCGGAAACGGAGAAGATAAAGATGACCGTGACAAGCTGAACGATGATGAACGGTGAGATGGTTGCGAGTCGGAACGGTGGATGCGGTTGCGAGTTGAGACTGTTTTTGGAAGATGATGACTCGAAACCAGAAGTGAAGTTGTGATGATGTGAGTCGAGACCTTGAGAGCGGTTGCGAGTCGAGACAGTGGTTACGACTCGGGAAATTCGGACACGGAACCGTGGTTGTGACTGTGGAGGTTGCGACTGGATGGAAATGACTCGAAATCTGATGAATTGTTCGTTGCGACTCGGAACCGTGGTTGCGAGTCAAATGCTGATGACTCGAGACCTCCTGAAGATAAGATGATGAGTCGAGACCGGTGAGGATATGGGACTCGAGATCAGATGTGAAAGATGAATGAACCTTTGGTGATGTGAGTCGAGACCTTGGAAGAAGATGAAATCCCACTCGAGACCGTTTGAAATTTGAATTTTAATGTGATTGACAGCTCAAGCCTGAGATATCTGGAACCTTTTAAAACAAGATAATTTTCAAAATTAAAGGATTATGATAGAAGACAAACTATTTTTGAAAAAGAATAAAAAATTATATTTAATCCTTTAACAACCTTTTTCAAAATCTAAGCACCAAAATATACCGATTTTTATAAAACTTTGATGAATACTGCGAAGAACACGAAGAACTCGAAGAACACCGAACCAAAAACAACAAAAATCTTGAATCTTTGATATCAAACCGAGCCTAGAAACAGGTTCTAATGGCTCTCATACCACTTGTAAGTCCCGTAAACCGGATCTTTCAATGATATCAAACCTAATCTTGTGAGAGTGCGGAATCCAATCACAAGATGATTCAAGATAAACCGAAAAATATGAAAAACAAGAACACCGAGATAACTTTTAACTCACACACGTTTCGATTACTTTAACAAGCAAAAACGTCTGGTATGAGTACACCACAATCAAATCGCCTCCACTCTAACTTCTCTAGGAAATTGTGTAATGTGACACCTGTGTCACCGCGACCATCAAACAAATACCAAGCCGATGAAATATTGTATTTCATACTTGGGATCTTGTATAAATATGTGTATGTTTTGCACATATCAGTTATTGTTCAATTTCAAACTCTACATTGCTTTCTAGAGCATTATACGCAAACTGGTGCGTAAACGTACTCAGTTTAATGCGACAAATACTCCGGAACATCAACATATACTCAACATACCTTAAATAACCTTTACATAACTTAGAAATAAGTTTTGAAGGCTTGGGTATAGCAAAAACAAGTTAATTCGCTTACAGGGACTAAACTTGACAAACTGCGAAAGTATGCCAATTTGAACTGTAACGAACATTCCGGAACATGTTCATAAGTTAAACATACCCTAAATATCCTCTACATAGCTTAGAAATAGGCTTTGAGGTGTGTTTGGTATGCTAAAACAAACTTTTGGACCATTCAGGGACTAAAAGTGTCAAAAAGTGCACAAGTTTGCACTTTCGCGCATAACTTACGTTCTGAATACATCCGGACATCCAAAAATTTATGTAAGCATCCTTATATTATGCCTTAGTGTTGGGCATGAGAAAAATCCATTCGTCGCGTCATTTGGATCGTCTTTCGCGCTTATGTGCATTCCGTCGTAATTAAGCGAACATCGCAATCGTACGGCCAAACGAACCGACATCCGAAATATTTTTGAGCATATTTCATGTCCCCTACACTTTAACTTCATCTTAGAGCCTTGAAATGAGGTTAACGGGGCTTAAACGTGCCAAAAATGGGCCAAAATACGTGTTTCTGAAGTGCAGGGACCAAAATTGTAAATTCTGATCTGGGAACCTTAGGCGGGGCGCGTAAGGATTTACCAAATCCTTACGCGGGGCGCGTGAGACTGTCAGACAGAAAAATCTTTGCATTTAATGCAGTTTGGCCTTTCGTTCGATCAAGGGGCAATGCCCTTTCACCCAATCAGGAGCCAAGGGCCAAGTTCTGACTTACCACAAGAATTTGACAAGTGTACGCTCGAGATCGCGGCACGATATTCGATAAACGATCCTAACGGTTCCACTTTTCCTATAAATACCCCCCCCCTTTGTTCCAAAAACCCACAAAATCTGATCTTAAGGCTCTAAGTTGGAACCATTGTTCCATACCTGAGCTATTTGATCTAGATTAGCACTCGGGGACCTTCCGTAAGTCTTCTTTCGCTCTTTTATCGCTTTTCGAGTCCGAAAGTCAACATTTTGTTGACTTTCTGCATTGACCAGCTTATGGTCGATGCGAAGTTCATGGAACTTCATAACGTGAGCGTGATCACGATGGTTATAGTCCGTAGTGACTATACCTACTGATCACCACGTTAACTAGGCTCAGTGACGGGTCGTAGTTTCGGCCAAAATGTGCATTCTTGCATATTTTGTAACCAAACTACTCGTGAGCATCAAAGCCGTTTGTTTTGATGTCAAACCTGTTTTCTAAACTTAGTTAAGCATGTTCTAACATGCTTAGCTCGTCACTTTTAGTTTAGTGCTTATACAGGGTCGTAAGGTAAGCGATCTAAACCATCGCTTATACTTTCGAACCCGACCCATTTGGTCGATCTTTAGGATCCGACCAAACACATTAGGTGACCATAGCTATAACCTTCCGAGGTTATACCTTGTGGTCACGATGATAGGCGTTCCAGACGCGTTCTACGCGAACGACGCGTTAGGGTAGCCTAAGCTACCTAAACGGGTCATGATGGGGCGTAAGCACTTAGGTTAAGTTTCATTTTAGTATATAGGTTTTGTTAAACCATATTACACGAGTCTCCATACTCGTTTGGTTTACGAACCCGCGTACTATCCGATCCTTCCGATTTGGTCCGGTATATTAACATAGCTACCTATTAGGCGCCGTTTGATATCCCGTGATCTTTAGCATTAGCTGGTTATTATACAAGAACTCCAAAGCAATCTCAGGTGAGTACATTGAACCCCTCTTTTACTGTTTTCCAAACTGTTTTGGGGTGAAACACATGTGCCTACTTGCTACTTTCATGCTTTCCGGTTTTCACATCATATACTGCTATGTTCGATAGTACATATATAGTACATGATTTCATTGTGCTTATGCTATGTATGCCCATTGTGTGCGTACTTAGTACATTGCTTTACATCACATTTCATGCTACGTACGCCCATTGTGTGCATACGTAGTACATTGTTACACATTGCATTTCTGTTGCATATGCTCATCCAGCATATGAACACATTATACTACATTTTGAGCCGTTGTACTCTACAATACATTTCATGCTACGTACGCCCATTGTGTGCATACGTAGTACATTGTGTTACATTGCATCTCTGTTGCATATGCTCATCCAGCATATGAACACATTATGCTACATTTTGAACCGTTGTAACCATTTGAATATGTGAACCGTCTTAACCCTTTGATTACATGAACCGTCTGTAACCGTTGAACCGTGTGAACCAGTTGTATCAGTTGACATGATTTACATTGACAATAGACATTTGACTATACATGAACATTTCTACAATTGTTAAACACTTCATCTCGATGGTTTGGTTTGAGTAAGTGATTAAGTAACGAGGCGTGTGTAATATGACACAAGCATGGTGGATACGCCGCTGGTACTTCCTATATATAAGTGTTTGTATGGTATTACATATCGTAGCGTTATTTGAATCACTTCAATTTGAGACATATGACATTTTATACAAATAACACACTTTTCATGAGACATTGTTTTACAAACTCATTTTACATGGTTATCCGTTTAACCATACAGTGTTCTCTTATTTATACATATCATCTGATCTTATCGTTTTTCAAATGATTTACAAGACAAAGCAAATTACAAGGTTCATGACTAAACATTTCTCAAACATAAGTCATAAATCCCGTTTTCACAAAACCAATGTATCTCACAGGCATTTTTATGCTGACGTACCTACTTTCACATGTGTTTTCAGGAGATGATGCATAGGACTTATCAAGACATACTTAGGCGGACCTATGCCTTAGTGACTTAAAACGAGACAAGAACTAGTTAATTTATGTTATGTACACTTTGATTCTTGTTCAGACAATGTAAACTTTCATGTTTGATTTATAAAACGAAACTTCATTTGCCATGGATTTGAAACAATTGATTCTGTTACAACACTCCCCGACGTTTCCGCCACGTTTTGTATGTTCTACGTGGTCGGGGTGTGACAGAAAAGATGGTATCAGAGCCAATGGTTATAGGAAATTAGGTTATTAGTAATGCTTTGACCTAGTCTATAACCTTCCTAGGACCCTAACGCGAGTTTACTTGCGTTTAGTCACAAAACAATACCGTCACCTATCCTTAGGCGACGACCACAACAAGAACATAAATTTCAAAACCGCTTTGAAAACCAATCATCTGTTCTAGGATGATTGATTACTAGGTTTTGAACCCTCTGTTATAAGGTTTTGAACCCCTTTAAATTTTCAAAACTCCCGTCAAAGTTTTGGGTCCTAACTAGTGTGAACACGTGCGAACTGGAAGAGTGAATGCCTGTACCCTGGGTTTTCTGTCTAAGGTTAGAGTGTTCGTACAAATCCACATAATCGGACCAGTCACTCTTACCTGGGAACTCTTGGGGTGAGTGTCCACTTATAGGCGAGCATGTCTTCGCGATACACTATGAGGATCTATTTGCTTTGATTCATCCTTGGTGTTGTTTGTTTGCTTCATGATTCAAACAAGTGACCATCAACAGTGATTATGGTCAGTGATTGTAATATCCTATTCTTACCCAATACCATTTTATTTGTTTCCTTTCATGTTTTCCTCTTTTAAATGCCTCCTCGACGCGAACACCAGATAGCAACTGCCGAGCTGGCAGAAATTATTGCGCAGCAGATGGCTGCTCAATTCCCAAATCTATTTGCTCAATGGAACCAAGCCAACAACAACAACAATGGTACATGCAATTTCAAGAGCTTTAACTCGGCTAAACCACTCAAGTTTAGTGGTTCTGAGGGAGCAATTGGGCTTCTCCAATGGTTCGAGAGCATCGAGAATACCTTTCGCCACGTGCAGTGTCCGGAAAATCGCAAGGTCGAGTTTTCTTCGAGTGTGTTTCAGAAGAGGGCTCTTACATGGTGGAACGGGGTAATGAGAGACCGTGGTGCAGATGTTGCTCTAGCACAAACATAGGCTGAACTGAGAGCCCTTATGATGAGAGAGTTTTGTCCTCGTCATGAACAACGAGCGTTGGAGAAGGAGTTTGATGATTTGAAACAAGATAGTGGCGAACACAGGGCATATACTGATAGGTTTGAGGAGTTGAGTCTACTTTGCCCGACTATGGTCGCCCCACTCGACAAGGCTATCGAAAGGTACATCGACGGCCTGCCTGACTCGGTACAAGACATTGTCACTGGTAGCAACCCTACCACGCTCCGTCAGGCCATTGAGCTATCTGCAACCTTGACTGAATCGCAGATCAGAAAGCATAAACTTTTTCGAAAAGGTGACAAGAAATCGGCCGGGGAATCGAACCCAATCGAGGAATCAAAGACCATGGATGAACAGACTGAATCTCCTAAGAAGTCAAGGAAGCGAAAGGCTTCTCAGAACTTCGCCGTGGTCGCTCACAATGGTCAAGCCGTCCCCAACCAACCAGCTCAACCCCCTGCTAGAAAACCATACAATGGAACTGCACCCTTGTGCAACCAATGTAGCCTCCATCATCACGCCAATGTACAGTGCCGCAAATGCCAAACTTGTGGACTCATAGGCCATACAACAAGAATCTGCCCAGCTGCAGCTGCACCAAACCAAGCTGGCAACAATCCCGCTCAAGGTCGTTTCCTACCAGGTTCTTGTTTCAACTGTGGCGAGATGGGTCATTTCCGAAGAAATTGCCCAAAGCTTGCTAATGCAAATCCAGCACAAGGATGATCACCCGACTGACTAGAAGACAACATCGTTTAGAAATAATCATGTCTTATGTATTAAGTTTCTTTTGTTGTCAAGATCCAAGGAACAGTTGATATCGTTGTTTATAAATAAATCTTTCATTTACATTGCAATGTATTTCGATGGTTGCATGTATAAACGACATATCCCTTGCAATACCGACAATCAAGGAACCGTATTCCTTGAAGAACAAACTACCCCCAAAATTCTCCCATTCTATAATCGCTTGCGTCTTCCACGGAATTCCTAAGTACCCGTTTATTCTAAGGAAACGAAGTACAAGGCGCAGGTTACAACACAAGACGAATACCCAAGGTACCACTATAAATCCTTAATAGGGTACCTAGGAATTTCCCGTAAGTCTTTAATTGTTGTATACCTTCATTCGAATGTGGTGATTCCTTGTAATCAAAAATCGAATTTTGGGAGATCTTTCTATCTTCTCAGATAGATTCCAGTGAACATTGAGATCCGTCGACAGGTTTCCATATCCGTATTCAATCGATAACAAGTTAATAACAAATTATGATCAAATTAAACAATTATGTGACTATGTGCTTATGTGTTTCTGATGCGTGTCGGTGTGTATATAATTTAGATATATTTTTAAGCCCTTTTTACACTTTTAGCCAAGTTTTAAATTTATAAAACACGATATTTACTAACACTAAACACACATATGGGCAAGTGCACCCATCGTAGACGTAGTATAGTGTTGGTAAGATACCGAGGTCGTCCAAGGACACAAGAGCTTTTAATACCGGTTTATCCTCAACGTCTAATCAAATCAAAAAGTTAGAAAAATGTTTTAAACTAAGAAAAATAAAAACTAACTAAATGCTGAAAAATAAAATAAAATAAAAACAGATAGACAAGATGAATCACTTGGATCCGACACGTGTATTAGTATAACCTTTGATTATTTTCGCACTTTTGCACTTGTTTAAGAGATTATCTTAGTTATTGTAGTAGGCCCCTTTTTCGGAGGTGACGTTACCCTCAACCCAGTAGTTTGAGTCAGCAAGGATACAATCCTAAAGGGTTGGATTATTGAAAGATAATGAATTAAGTTATTAATGCAAATTATGGTAGGCCCCGCTTTTGGCGGTGACGTTACCCTCGGCTAAGTAGTCTGAGTCAGCAGGGATACAGTCCTAAATAGCCGGGTTATAGTATTAATAGTAGTTAGCTTATGAGGGGGTCAAAGAGTTTGGATCCCCGCCATCCAATACCTATGGGCATTGAAGGAGATCCTACTAAATTTGACCCAGGTCCCAAGCAGGACCTCTAAACGCTGAACAAGGGCAAGACCCTTACCAAACCGTTCCCTTAACCCCCGACCAGGTAGCCAACATACCTCCATATAGACCGTGGAGATATGAATGGTGAAAATCTTTTATTTTATATAGACAGTAAAATAATGCCAAGACACCACGGACAAACGATAAGGAAAGATCACCTTCAACATAAGTAACTAGTTATTAAAGTCATTAATACAAAACCAAATAAAAAGTGCAAAAGATTAAAAATAAAAAGTATTATACTAAACACTTGTCTTCACCAAATGATGTAAGAGACTTAGGCAAACATGGCCTTGATTGTCAAGAACTCTTACGATCAATCTTGGATCCCGAGACGACTCACACACTCTATGATGGACAATGGATGATGGTGGTGGATGATGGTGTTATGGTGGTGGTGGGTGGTGGATGAAGTGTGAGAGAGGTGGTGTGCCAAGGGATGAGAGAGAATGAAGCCAAGCTCCTCTATTTATAGGCTGAACAGAACGCTGGACACGGCCCCGTGTTCGCTGAACACGGCCCCGTGCCCGTCTGACATTCTCTCTCTTCATTAATTGTAATTGCGAATTACAATTAATGCGCCTGCTGTACTTTCAACACGCCCCCGTGTCCGCTGGGTACGGCCCCGTGGTGAGCAATGGAAGCTTCTACTGGTTTGTCTTTTCTGCTGCTTCCTGGGCACGCCCCCGTGTTCACTGGACACGGGGCGTGTTCAGGCTCTGTTTCTCTTCTCTTTGTCTTGGGAGGTGCCGTTGAGGGTCCGGGCAGTTCACTTTTGTTCCTTTTCTTGTATTTATGGTAGATTTAGCAGTCTTTTTGCTTCTTTTGTGATTTTGAGCTCATTTCATCCTGAAAATACAAAAGGAAGACAAAAACACTCTTTTTCCAACATTAGTACTTAAAAAGGGTTAGTTTTATGCCTTAATTGATGTGTTTTATATGTTGCATTTTACACACATCAAATACCCCCACACTTGAACTTTTGCTTGTCCTCAAGCAAAACTCTTTTAATGTGGCTTACACTCCCAAATGGAATAGGTAGAAGAGAAGTTTTTTTTTTTTTTTTTTTTTTAACTTGTCCTAGAGTGTCGGGAATCCAAGGTTTGTATAGGTTCTATTTTTATTTTATTTACAATCTTATTCGTCATGGTTTATTTTGAACTTTTCATAAGATAAATTACTAAATTTGGCATAGCATGCCTTATTAAAATTCCATTTATATACAAGTTCACATACCTCACGGGAGATCACTCAATCACTCGGCCGAAGGTGTATATTTAAGTGAATCGCTCGAGAGCGGCACGGATTTACATTTTCCATATGCTTGCCAAGCGATCAATCCTCCTCCTTTTTAACTTTTTACCTTTGTAAATATCAAGAGGTCTTTTGGGGTGAAGGCTTGGGTTTAAAGGTGGGTGGTTGGTTAGTGGTTAGTAAAAAGGGCGAAAATCGTAACAAGTGTCGGTTTTCGTAAAATACCTTATTTTTGGTGACATTTATTTTTGAAGTATTTCTCCAAACAAGCTTTTTGTAGCTTATGTTTGTTTTTGACTTCATTTTTTTTTTTTTTTTTTGTCACGTAAAGGTATGTTTATGAAAAACCGAGTTTGTCACTAAAATAAAGGTGAAAAAATGAAAAAGGTTTTTGGTGGGTAAAAAAAATTGTTTTGGGGGTAATGAAATGAAAGGTTTAGGCTCAAAGGGGTTTTCTAGGGGGATTTTGGGTAGGTAAAAAAAAAATGAAAAATAATGGTTTTGAAAGAAAAATAGTTAGTCCTAATGCCTCCATCATTTACTTACTTGGGTTTAAGTTGGTAAGGACCGGGAATGTATCGTCGTGGCAAGTTCTAGATTTGTAAAGACCGAGCGGCTATTCACACAAGAAACGAAAAATGAGCATTTAATCTAAATATGTGTATTTTTATGCTCAATAAAGGCTCAAAACTCACTTTTTGTGGGAATGGGTTTTTAATGTGACCAAGCATATATAATCGAATTTTAGCTAGACTTGTTATACCGTTTCATAATTTTCTTATGTTAGTTCTTTTTATCACGACGCTATCGGTTGTAAGTTTGTAAAATATAACCCTTTTATAACTTGTTATTCCCAACTTAAACTAAGACAAGTAAATAAAATAAAAAAAAAATTGAAAAAGTTTTTGAAAAAATTTGGGGTGTTTAGCGGTTCCAATAGAGTTTTGTGTAAGGCTTGTTTTAGGATTTTGCAAAATTCCAAGGTTTTAGCATCCCCCCCACACTTAAATTACACATTGTCCTCAATTTGTCCAAAAATAAGATTTTCGGTTGATTAGAATGTGAAAAAGTGGGTTAAAAACAAGATTTTATGTTACTGGGTAGCTGAACACGGGGTGGTGTTGGCTGAGCACGGCCCTGTGTCCAGACTGCCAGTACCAAAAGTAAACAGAAGGCTGGGCACGGGGGCGTGTTCAGTGAGCACGGCCCCGTGTCCAGGTACCTGAACTGGGCATTTCTGCAGATTTTTGGGCACGGGGGCATGTTGGGTGAGCACGACCCCGTGCTGAACTTGCAGTAATGAAGAAAAATTGTCGAGAGGCTCTGTTTTTGCGCATGGGATGTTGGTTCAAGCTTCCCTTAGTATCCTTCACCATCCCGAGTGTGTTTTATTCCTACAAATTAAAACTAAACTAGAAAGCATAAAAGTTAAACTAATCTAAAACTAAGGATAGTTCCGCGGAATGCCTCCGTGATGCGCCACGTTTATAAGGGTCCTTGGCTAGACCCTCCTTATCGGGTGGTTCAGGCTCATCTTCAATTAGGGGGTCATTATTGCCAAAAGGATATTTCATTGAGCGCTCAAGATCTATGCTCCTTTTGAATGCCCCTAATTGAAGAGGTAGATTGTTGTACTTCCGGTTTTTCAAAGCTTCGTGAGTTTTTACAAAAGGTCGTCCCAACACTAGAGGAGCGTCATCAAGGATGACAAAGTCGGTTGGGATTACCATTTGATTTGTTTGAACCAAGGTATCCTCAACTACACCGATTGATTTTATTATTCTCCGATTGGATAGAAAAATGGGTATTTGAAGTGGAGCAAAATCACTAATACTTAGCTTTTCAAAAATGTAGTTAGGCATTATGTTAACACAAAGATCTTTATCAATGGTGATGTTACTAATAAATGAATTTTGAAAGAAACATGGAACCGGTGTAATGTTAATTTCAAAAGGATCTTCTTTTATTAGCGAGGTTTGATCATTAGTTAACTTAACACTTACCATTTCTTCTATTTTTGTATTAGTGTTTAGCTCTTTTAAAAACTTAGCATGAGTTGGTACTAAACAATGATTTTCGAAAGAAGGTGACAAGAGATTAATTTCTTTAAAATTAGACTCTTCTTGTAATTTAACGTTATCGACTTCGCCCCTTTCGTTGTTTAACTCATGTGTCGGTTTTTCACTTATTTGTTCTTCCATTTTTAACTCCTCAATTATCGTTTCTTCCTTTTTTAATTCTTCTCTTGCGCGGGACTCCTCTTCCCTTGCGTGAGATTCTTTTATGCATCTTTCGATAAATTTGAGTTTTTCTATTATCCTATCGGCTATGTCGGTGATAGAGTAAGGATCGGGATCCTCAAAGCTTGAATCCGGTTGTTCGATCCTTGGTTCCTCATAGTACCCATATGAAGTAGATGGCTCACACCATTGTTCTTCATGATAAGTATATGATGGATAAGGGTCGAAACTTTGTTCTTCATAGTACTCATATGAGGTGGGTTGTTCACGCCATGGTTCCTTATAATAAGAGTATGAAGGTGGTGGCTCATATCTTGAGTCTTCAAAGTATGAGTATGAAGGCTCATACCTTGGTTCATCAAAATATGAGTATGAGGGAGGAGGTTCATACCTTTGGTCTTCATAGGATGTGTATGAAGTCGATGGCTCGTACCTGGGCTCCTCATAATGGTTGTATGAATTGGATGGTTGATATGAAGTATTATATTGAACTGAGCGTGCGTTACGACAATTAGTGCAATAATTACCCCTATAATCATCCTCATCACAGGTGTAGTTGTAACCTCTTGAGTATTGATCCATAAGAATCACTCAACAGATCACAACTGAGTCTCGGGACCAGAAAACAAAAATAAGACGGAAACAGAAGCTGGACACGGCCCCGTGTTGGGTGAACACGGCCCCGTGTTCAGAGACTGTATCTGGGCGTTTTAATTAAAGTTGCTGGTCACGTTGAGCACGGGGGCGTGTTCAGCGAGCACGGCCCCGTGTTCAGACTCTGTATCTGGGTATCTATTCTAAAAATATGCAGCACGGGGGCGTGTTCAGCGAGCACGGCCCCGTGTTCAGGCTACTGTAAATGCAAACTAAACTAAAATGCAGAAAAATGTGCGCGCGTTTTGAAAAGGTTTTGAAAAACTGATTAGGCCGTCGATTTTAAACTTTCTTAAAATCCTTGTGTCCCCGGCAACGGCGCCAAAAACTTGATGCGTGTCGGTGTGTATATAATTTAGATATATTTTTAAGCCCTTTTTACACTTTTAGCCAAGTTTTAAATTTATAAAACACGATATTTACTAACACTAAACACACATATGGGCAAGTGCACCCATCGTAGACGTAGTATAGTGTTGGTAAGATACCGAGGTCGTCCAAGGACACAAGAGCTTTTAATACCGGTTTATCCTCAACGTCTAATCAAATCAAAAAGTTAGAAAAATGTTTTAAACTAAGAAAAATAAAAACTAACTAAATGCTGAAAAATAAAATAAAATAAAAACAGATAGACAAGATGAATCACTTGGATCCGACACGTGTATTAGTATAACCTTTGATTATTTTCGCACTTTTGCACTTGTTTAAGAGATTATCTTAGTTATTGTAGTAGGCCCCTTTTTCGGAGGTGACGTTACCCTCAACCCAGTAGTTTGAGTCAGCAAGGATACAATCCTAAAGGGTTGGATTATTGAAAGATAATGAATTAAGTTATTAATGCAAATTATGGTAGGCCCCGCTTTTGGCGGTGACGTTACCCTCGGCTAAGTAGTCTGAGTCAGCAGGGATACAGTCCTAAATAGCCGGGTTATAGTATTAATAGTAGTTAGCTTATGAGGGGGTCAAAGAGTTTGGATCCCCGCCATCCAATACCTATGGGCATTGAAGGAGATCCTACTAAATTTGACCCAGGTCCCAAGCAGGACCTCTAAACGCTGAACAAGGGCAAGACCCTTACCAAACCGTTCCCTTAACCCCCGACCAGGTAGCCAACATACCTCCATATAGACCGTGGAGATATGAATGGTGAAGATCTTTTATTTTATATAGACAGTAAAATAATGCCAAGACACCACGGACAAACGATAAGGAAAGATCACCTTCAACATAAGTAACTAGTTATTAAAGTCATTAATACAAAACCAAATAAAAAGTGCAAAAGATTAAAAATAAAAAGTATTATACTAAACACTTGTCTTCACCAAATGATGTAAGAGACTTAGGCAAACATGGCCTTGATTGTCAAGAACTCTTACGATCAATCTTGGATCCCGAGACGACTCACACACTCTATGATGGACAATGGATGATGGTGGTGGATGATGGTGTTATGGTGGTGGTGGGTGGTGGATGAAGTGTGAGAGAGGTGGTGTGCCAAGGGATGAGAGAGAATGAAGCCAAGCTCCTCTATTTATAGGCTGAACAGAACGCTGGACACGGCCCCGTGTTCGCTGAACACGGCCCCGTGCCCGTCTGACATTCTCTCTCTTCATTAATTGTAATTGCGAATTACAATTAATGCGCCTGCTGTACTTTCAACACGCCCCCGTGTCCGCTGGGCACGGCCCCGTGGTGAGCAATGGAAGCTTCTACTGGTTTGTCTTTTCTGCTGCTTCCTGGGCACGCCCCCGTGTTCACTGGACACGGGGCGTGTTCAGGCTCTGTTTCTCTTCTCTTTGTCTTGGGAGGTGCCGTTGAGGGTCCGGGCAGTTCACTTTTGTTCCTTTTCTTGTATTTATGGTAGATTTAGCAGTCTTTTTGCTTCTTTTGTGATTTTGAGCTCATTTCATCCTGAAAATACAAAAGGAAGACAAAAACACTCTTTTTCCAACATTAGTACTTAAAAAGGGTTAGTTTTATGCCTTAATTGATGTGTTTTATATGTTGCATTTTACACACATCAGTTTCCTTATGTATTGTTGTGTGATCCAAATTATGTTATCCAAATCTTCGTAGAATCTTACATATCCCGTGTACAAGAGATTCATAGTAGGATGCCCAAAGGTATTACTTAAAATCCTCAATGGACTTCTATGTTATAGTTAAGTCCCTCGGATTATAAAGTACTACTTCATAATTAGACCCCTTGAGTGGTCTAGCTAAACAGATTCATCCAAAAATCTGGTTAGGGATATCATGTGATGATATAGCTGAAAGGACTCCTTGGTGGCCTAACCAAGAGGATCCCCTGTCGATCTAATTAAAAGGAACCGATGGAAGTCTAGTCACCCTCGTCACAAGTTTGATATCCTTCCCCAAAACATTACAAAACAAACTGTGCAGACTGTGCAAGGGATTACGTAATTATGGATGCATACATAATTATGGAATTTAGTGCACAGAAATCACAGCAAGTTCTGTCATGTGTCTAGAGTTAACCCTATTCATTTCCAATTCTGATGAAGCATCCGTTGAGGAAAAATGAACTAGCTATTCATTTTTCACTTCTGAAGAATATCCGTTGAGGAAATGAATATCCGTTTATCCTTCATTTCCAAATCTGAAGAATACCCGTCGAGGAAAATGACTCTGTTTGTTCATTTTCGTTCTGAAGATTTATCCGTTGAGGAAATGAATATCCGTTTATCCTTCATTTCCAAATCTGAAGAATACCCGTTGAAGATGACTCCGTTAGTTCATTTTCGTTTCTGAAGATTATCCGTTGAGGAAATGAATATCCGTTGTGTAATACTTCATTTCCAACTCTGAGGAAGCAACCGTTGAAGATGACCCCGTTTGCTCATTTTCGTTTCTGAAGATTATCCGTTGAGGAAATGAATATCCGATGTGTAATCCTTCATTTCCAACTCTGAGGAAGCAACCGTCGAAGATGACTCCGTTAGTTCATTTTCGTTTCTGAAGATTATCCGTTGAGGAAATGAATATCCGTTGTGTAATACTTCATTTCCAACTCTGAGGAAGCAACCGTTGAAGATGACCCCGTTTGCTCATTTTCGTTTCTGAAGATTATCCGTTGAGGAAATGAATATCCGTTGTGTAATCCTTCATTTCCAATTCTGATGAAGCAACCATTGAAAATGACCCGTCTGTTCATTTTCGTTTCGGAAGAATGACCGTTAAGGAAATGACAAGATATTGCCTTACATATCATTGGTGGTTATTTGGCAGATTCACAAATAGACTCCTACGAATAAATTTCGGGACGAAATTTCCTAAAGTAGGGGAGACTGTGACACCTGTGTCACCGCGACCATCAAACAAATACCAAGCCGATGAAATATTGTATTTCATACTTGGGATCTTGTATAAATATGTGTATGTTTTGCACATATCAGTTATTGTTCAATTTCAAACTCTACATTGCTTTCTAGAGCATTATACGCAAACTGGTGCGTAAACGTACTCAGTTTAATGCGACAAATACTCCGGAACATCAACATATACTCAACATACCTTAAATAACCTTTACATAACTTAGAAATAAGTTTTGAAGGCTTGGGTATAGCAAAAACAAGTTAATTCGCTTACAGGGACTAAACTTGACAAACTGCGAAAGTATGCCAATTTGAACTGTAACGAACATTCCGGAACATGTTCATAAGTTAAACATACCCTAAATATCCTCTACATAGCTTAGAAATAGGCTTTGAGGTGTTTGGTATGCTAAAACAAACTTTTGGATCATTCAGGGACTAAAAGTGTCAAAAAGTGCACAAGTTTGCACTTTCGCGCATAACTTACGTTCTGAATACATCCGGACATCCAAAAATTTATGTGAGCATCCTTATATTATGCCTTAGTGTTGGGCATGAGAAAAATCCATTCGTCGCGTCATTTGGATCGTCTTTCGCGCTTATGTGCATTCCGTCATAATTAAGCGAACATCGCAATCGTACGGCCAAACAAACCGACATCCGAAATATTTTTGAGCATATTTCATGTCCCCTACACTTTAACTTCATCTTAGAGCCTTGAAATGAGGTTAACGGGGCATAAACGTGCCAAAAAATGGGCCAAAATACGTGTTTCTGAAGTGCAGGGACCAAAATTGTAAATTCTGATCTGGGAACCTTAGGCGGGGCGCGTAAGGATTTACCAAATCCTTACGCGGGGCGCGTGAGACTGTCAGACAGAAAAATCTTTGCATTTAATGCAGTTTGGCCTTTCGTTCGATCAAGGGGCAATGCCCTTTCACCCAATCAGGAGCCAAGGGCCAAGTTCTGACTTACCACAAGAATTTGACAAGTGTACGCTCGAGATCGCGGCACGATATTCGATAAACGATCCTAACGGTTCCACTTTTCCTATAAATACCCCCCCCCTTTGTTCCAAAACCCCACAAAATCTGATCTTAAGGCTCTAAGTTGGAACCATTGTTCCATACCTGAGCTATTTGATCTAGATTAGCACTCGGGGACCTTCCGTAAGTCTTCTTTCGCTCTTTTATCGCTTTTCGAGTCCGAAAGTCAACATTTTGTTGACTTTCTGCATTGACCAGCTTATGGTCGATGCGAAGTTCATGGAACTTCATAACGTGAGCGTGATCACGATGGTTATAGTCCGTAGTGACTATACCTACTGATCACCACGTTAACTAGGCTCAGTGACGGGTCGTAGTTTCGGCCAAAATGTGCATTCTTGCATATTTTGTAACCAAACTACTCGTGAGCATCAAAGCCGTTTGTTTTGATGTCAAACCTGTTTTCTAAACTTAGTTAAGCATGTTCTAACATGCTTAGCTCGTCACTTTTAGTTTAGTGCTTATACAGGGTCGTAAGGTAAGCGATCTAAACCATCGCTTATACTTTCGAACCCGACCCATTTGGTCGATCTTTAGGATCCGACCAAACACATTAGGTGACCATAGCTATAACCTTCCGAGGTTATACCTTGTGGTCACGATGATAGGCGTTCCAGACGCGTTCTACGCGAACGACGCGTTAGGGTAGCCTAAGCTACCTAAACGGGTCATGATGGGGCGTAAGCACTTAGGTTAAGTTTCATTTTAGTATATAGGCTTTGTTAAACCATATTACACGAGTCTCCATACTCGTTTGGTTTACGAACCCGCGTACTATCCGATCCTTCCGATTTGGTCCGGTATATTAACATAGCTACCTATTAGGCGCCGTTTGATATCCCGTGATCTTTAGCATTAGCTGGTTATTATACAAGAACTCCAAAGCAATCTCAGGTGAGTACATTGAACCCCTCTTTTACTGTTTTCCAAACTGTTTTGGGGTGAAACACATGTGCCTACTTGCTACTTTCATGCTTTCCGGTTTTCACATCATATACTGCTATGTTCGATAGTACATATATAGTACATGATTTCATTGTGCTTATGCTATGTATGCCCATTGTGTGCGTACTTAGTACATTGCTTTACATCACATTTCATGCTACGTACGCCCATTGTGTGCATACGTAGTACATTGTTACACATTGCATTTCTGTTGCATATGCTCATCCAGCATATGAACACATTATACTACATTTTGAACCGGTGTACTCTACAATACATTTCATGCTACGTACGCCCATTGTGTGCATACGTAGTACACTGTTACACATTGCATTTCTGTTGCATATGCTCATCCAGCATATGAACACATTATACTACATTTTGAACCGTTGTACTCTACAATACATTTCATGCTACGTACGCCCATTGTGTGCATACGTAGTACATTGTGTTACATTGCATCTCTGTTGCATATGCTCATCCAGCATATGAACACATTATGCTACATTTTGAACCGTTGTAACCATTTGACTATGTGAACCGTCTTAACCCTTTGATTACATGAACCGTCTGTAACCGTTGAACCGTGTGAACCAGTTGTATCAGTTGACATGATTTACATTGACAATAGACATTTGACTATACATGAACATTTCTACAATTGTTAAACACTTCATCTCGATGGTTTGGTTTGAGTAAGTGATTAAGTAACGAGGCGTGTGTAATATGATACAAGCATGGTGGATACGCCGCTGGTACTTCCTATATATAAGTGTTTGTATGGTATTACATATCGTAGCGTTATTTGAATCACTTCAATTTGAGACATATGACATTTTATACAAATAACACACTTTTCATGAGACATTGTTTTACAAACTCATTTTACATGGTTATCCGTTTAACCATACAGTGTTCTCTTATTTATACATATCATCTGATCTTATCGTTTTTCAAATGATTTACAAGACAAAGCAAATTACAAGGTTCATGACTAAACATTTCTTAAACATAAGTCATAAATCCCGTTTTCACAAAACCAATGTATCTCACAGGCATTTTTATGCTGACGTACCTACTTTCACATGTGTTTTCAGGAGATGATGCATAGGACTTATCAAGACATACTTAGGCGGACCTATGCTTTAGTGACTTAAAACGAGACAAGAACTAGTTAATTTATGTAATGTACACTTTGATTCTTGTTCAGACAATGTAAACTTTCATGTTTGATTTATAAAACGAAACTTCATTTGCCATGGATTTGAAACAATTGATTCTGTTACAACACTCCCCGACGTTTCCGCCACGTTTTGTATGTTCTACGTGGTCGGGGTGTGACATGTAACAAGGAGGTTCCAAGGGTTCAAACCCTAAAACAAGTTGTAAACTTGTTTATATACTAACTTAAGCCCAAGTCCCTACATGGGCTCCCCTTGGGCCTGCTTGGCCCACATGGCCTAAAGCTTGGCCCAAGTGACCTATAAAGGTCCAAAACCTAATATAAACTAACCCGGTAAAGCCCAGTTTGTAACCATAGCCCGTTGTGTTAATTTGATGCGTCAGTCTCACACTTTAGGGCCTAACACCACCACAGTCAATTCTTCCATATTCGCCTCTTCAAACAAATCTGCAAACCCTTCTTCAACGATCTTGGCAATGAACGCTTGTGAAACAATAGCAGTAGTTGTTTCTTCCATTACAATCCCCCAATCGTGTGGCTCACTAACAGTTTGAAGGGGTTGAACAATCATAGCGTTATTAGCATTAGGAGTAAGGTTATCAGATGAGGTTGTTGTTGAAGTAGTAGAAGTTGTATTGGATGGGGCTGGACTATTGTTGCTGGATCTTCCTGAGCTTCCATTACTTCCTTCTTTACTCTTCGGTTTTAAACACTCTCTTGCATAATGACCATAGATACCATAGTTGTAGCATTTAACTTTGGTCATGTCAATTCCTATTCATGTCTTTGTGTTACCACCAATGAAACTCTTTCCCGTTCGCTGAAGAAATTTCTTCGCTCTTCTTACCAGTAACGCCATACTTAATTGCAAATCAAGCTCTTCGAATTCATCTTGATCGATTTGATCAAGATCTTCATCAAGATTCGATGGTTCAGCTAATTTTCCAAGTGCGAAATTCTCGAGTGCCGTCATGAATGATGCAAGAAGTGCCATATTTTCTTCTATGAGCGCGAGTCGATTTTAGGAACATTCATGCTTGGTTCGCTTGGCCTAGCACTTGACGAGGACGTTCCAGAAGATATAGGGATTCCACCAATGGTAATTCCACTATTGCTACCAACGACAAAGGCATTATGGTTTGCAGGATCTCCTTGAGAAGTTTCTGAAATGAAAGCAACACCTGAATTACTTCCCTTTTCAGTTTGCTTTGCACGGTACAAAGCTGGATCTTGTAACTTCTCGAAATCAGAGTCTTGGTCATCTAAGTTCCATGCGTAACTTTTCATCTTCTGGACTGCTTAATCAAGAGTCAATTCTTCATATTGAGCACTCTCTTTGATTAAGGTAGAAAACATATTCCATTGTTTCGGTAAACAATTCAGAAACTTTTCCACCTTTTCAAACTCCGTATACAATCCCGCTTGACTTCGATCTAATTCACTTAGCAAATGGTAAAATCCGTTTACCAGATCATCCAACGATTCACCTTTCATAGCTTTAAAGACTACGGATTGAGTTTTCAGTCGTTCAAGTCTCTGTTTCTTGAATAACTCATTTCCTTCGTATCTGTCACTCAAACTGTCCCACAATTCCTTTGACGAGTTTTTGCTACCGAAAGTGTGTAAGATCGATTGTGGTAATGACATCGTAATCAAGGACATTGCCTTTTCTTCGCATTCGTAATACTTTCCTTTGTCATCAGTTAAAGCAAGATAACCTGTAATTGTCAAATTTCGAGCAGGTTGTCCTCAAATTCCTGACGTCATACATAACCACAGTTTTAAATCTTTCGCTTTGATGTATCGTTCAAATCGTATCTTCCATTCCTGATAATCTAACTCGTTCAACAATATGGTAGGTTTATCACTACTTCCGACTTCGTTGTTGTGTCGAATACTTTGAACAACGGTGTTCAAATTGTTTGCCATCTTTACTGTGACTTTGTGTCAAAGACTGTGAACACTTAGTGATGAAAATTTAACAGATATCACTGGTACTGATCAGAATCACAAGTTCTAATACTTTTAGAGACCCTAAGTGATAAGTACTGACGAATGATAATGAAACAAGTGCTGATGACCAAAAAAACAAACAAGTGCTTATGAAAAAAATCAAGTACTCATGAAGAAATAAGTACTCATGAACAAAAACAAGTACTCATAGACAATCTTGGAAATAAGTTCTCATGAACAAAAATAAGTACTCATGAACAATCTTGGAAATAAGTTCTCATGAACAAAAACAAGTACTCATGAATAAAAACAAGTACTCGTAGCAATCTTGGAAATAAGTTCTCATTAACAAAAACAAGTACTCATAGCAATCTTGGAAATAAGTTCTCATGAAAAAAAACAAGTACTCATGAATAAGTTCTCATGAACAAAAACAAGTACTCATGAATAAGTTCTCATAAACAAAAAAAAAGTAGTCATGAATAAGTTCTCATGAACAAAAACAAGTACTCATAGCAATCTTGGAAATAAGTTCTCATGAACAAAAGCAAGTACTCATGCATAAGTTCTCATGAACAAAAACAAGTACTCATAGCAATCTTGGAAATAAGTTCTCATGAACAAAAACAAGTACTCATGAACAATCTTGGAAATAAGTTCTCATGAACAAAAACAAGTACTCATAAACCTAACTTGGAAACAAATACTCATGAACAAGTACGCATGATCGGATAATCACAAAGCACAAGTACTCACCTCTGAATTTATGTCCCAAGTGTGACTACACACAAGATCATCAATAACTTCAGAGGAACAAAAACCCAGAGAATTTTGAAGAAAATTTTAGATCTGACACAATCTGAGCAAAAACTCAACAATCAAATCAAGCACAAACACTCACAACTAAACCCTAATCACCATCCATGATGAAAAATCAAGAAACACATGAAGAATCCATGAAAACATGAGAAAAGTGTGAGAAAACCCTAGAAATTTGAAAACCCACAAGAACAAACAAAAACCGAATGAAATGTAACCTCCAACACAAAGTCTATAGCGGTAAGAGCACTCTGTATATAGAGCCTGCTCTGATACCACTTGTAAGGTCGTCTTCCTTCAACGAACACACGAACCGGACCGATCGAACACACACGTGATGTGTGGAAACCACCGCGTGCCTCGTACCGCAACGTAGATCGTACAGAAGGTGTAGAATAAGAGAACCATGAATACACCGAGCATGCACAATCGACAATCACACAGATTGAATGAATAACACAAAGATAGGGTTTGTTTGCACAAGAAGTTTTCTCAAAATTTCACTGTTTCATTGAATGTGTTATGAATGCATACATCACCAAGCTTATATACAATCATATGTTCGCACAACCTTACAATGAAACCCTCAATACTTAACAAATAAGTACTCACCACTATTTAAGTACTCACCACTAAATAAGTACTCACCATGTGAAACCACAAGTTCTCACCATATAAAACCACAAGTTCTCACCATATAAAACCACAAGTTCTTATGAGAGATCAATCCACAAGTTCTCATGAATAAGAACCCTTGTCCAAACTTGTGACACTTTCACATAATTACCCGATTAGTCCCTCATTGTTTAAACTTCAGAAGTATCCAACATTTATCAAACTTTGGTGCACTTACAGACTCCCCCTTGATATATGCGGGATCTCCAAATCTTCAACGAGTCTTCGAGAAGCCGTTTCCCGAATTTATCATCCTGAACTGCATTTACATTTACGATGCAAAAACTTAGTGATGTTCGACCGTGCTCATAAGACCACATACAATAAAGGATCTAGTAGTAACTACAAAACTTCTATAAAAATGTTTTCCAGTAGGAGGGTTTGGGGGTGCTATAAGTTGTATGACGGGACAAGGGTGATTTGGGTACATGTTTTGTCAAGTCATCTATCAGTGTTGTTTGAGTTGGAGCATGGATGGTGTCGAGTCCTAAGTGAGCGAACTTTGAATGTTGAAAAAAAGCGTGACCAACTAGTTGTTTAACGAGAACTCTGCGCTTTTTGAAATTTTCATCCATATAAGAAAGATGTCATTAATCTTGTTCCATTGGTCTCACGCAGTAGCGTCTGTCTCGTGAACAAGATGTATTCAAGAATCATATCCATTGTATTATTATAACATCCATTGTCCTATGACTCGTAAGTCGCAATACTTCTAAATAAGTATACAAGAATCATATTTGCTAAAGATAATTATCAAAATTACAATATAATTTCATTTATATAAAACCCCCAGGTATATATTTGCTATAACAATAACCTGCCCAAATCCAGGTTATCACAAACCTTATAAATTGCATATAGACATTCAAACCATGTCCTTATCCCGTCCCTAGATAATGCTTTTAGTGTTTCTTATTTGTTAAAGTTGCTACCCTATTAATACATTGATCACCATGGTTTCCACTCACAATACTGGAGAGGGGATGATTCCATATGGTCTCGGGGGACGTGGAAGATTTCATCATTGGGATCCCGAAACCAGATCAAGTGGTGGTTGACACAAACCCACGACACCTAGCAAGGCTCGAGGGTGGTGTTAACCTCTTCGAGCATGTTTTTTTCCCTCCCTAGTCAGACTGTTAAAAGCATTCCTCCCAGTTGTCGGCTGATGTTTGCTCAGGTTTTAACAGGGGCTTTGCGCAAAGTGGTTGCGTCACAAGGATCGGTCGACAATGGGATCCAATTACTTTTGCTACCGCGTTGCACCTTACGAGTGGTCAGACCATCCTCCTGACAAGAATGACGATCAGGGAACAGGAAATCTTTGCAGTGTAATAACATCCTGCATGCGCTTACAGTTTGGAAAGATGGGTCTGGTTTTGATGATTTGGTCTCATCCCTATTGGATAGCGCGGGGGAGGCGGGGCCTCATAAGGGAGAATGCAGGAGGGAGGGAGACAAAGATAGGGATACGAATATTAAGCAATGTCTCCTGAAAGTCAGGTATGGACATTTTACAGCTGCGGTTAAGGTCCTAAGCTCCAATGGAGTGGCCCCTCTAGGTGATTCGACCGTGAAAGCTCTTATTGATAAACACCCTGTGGTGCCGCCCCCTTCCTTGCCTCCCAACCCTCACGCCCAACCCACTCTTGTTGTTGATGAGGAGTGTGTGCTCAAATGTATCCGATCCTTTCCTAAAGGGACATCTTGTGGTAGGGACGGGATGCGGGCCCAACACTTGTTAGATACTATCGGGGGTGAGGGATATAACAACCCTCGGTAAAACAGACATCCTCATAATATTTCCGACGCCTTAATATATTTTAAAATATCTCGATGTGTCTTTATATGCACCCCGTATGTGAAAACCGAGCCCCAAAATAGATTATACTATATAAAATAAATAAAAACAATAATTATTAAGCTGAGGCGGGCCGCGTAAGGCCTCACCTCAAGCTTAAGCGGGCCGCGCGAGGAGATAACCAGACTTAGCCAAATCCATTAGTTTAGGCGGGCCGCGTACATAATCGTTTAAGTCCATGCGGGCCGCGCGCGTCTTGATTTGTGGCATGATACGGAGCCGACACGTGTCAGCACCGTGTCCAGTCTAGTGGTGAGCGGGCCAAGCTACGCCGTTGACCCACTGTGACGCGGGCCGCGTAGACCCGGCCCAAACTTCACGCGGGCCGCGTGGGGACTCGAATTCAGCACTATAAATAGAAGGCAACGGCCTTCAGTCCATTTTGTTCATTTTCTTTCTGTCTCTCTACACTTTTAAATAGTGGGCATTATACCCGATTTCAATATCCCCTAAAATAGCGAGGTTCTGCTACGATGTAAGTATTATAACCCCTGGAGACGTATTAGATACGCTGCCCGATTGATCTAGGGTTCCGTAACGGCTGTCGTGGTTCTGCCCGACGTAGTCGTTGGAATGCCGTCTCGGGGAGGGTATTACTAATGTTAAAATGGGTTATTATACTAACACACGTGCATTTGTGTAATTTATAGATTATCTCCAGGAAACCCTTACGAAAAACCTAAAACAGCAATGTGAGTGATCCTTCTTTTTATGAACTCATTTTTGTGAGTTGATCCTTCTTTTTATGTACTCATTTTTGTGAGTAATCTCCTTTTTATAAACAGTTTTTACAAAACCTCACTTAATTAAATATATAAAGCAGTTATTGAGTATTTGTGAAGAATACAATTATAGTGGTTATGTTGGGGTTTTGTATACAAAATTGGTTACTGGCGTGGTAACATCCCATAAGTTGAGTATGACCGTACCACTGATGTTAATTGTGATGTCTTGGATACAAATGTAATTGCGGATGTGCCCTCAATACTGCAAATTGATTTTTACTTAAACTTGATTAAATTGGGATTCACTCACCAGTATTTCCCACTGACAAAATGTTTTTAAAACGCGTTTCAGGTAACAATATGTGAAAGCCAAATAGAAGCCAGCTGGACAGCACTGAAGGCTTGGAAAAGTGGCAATAAAGTTACCTAAGAATAAAATGGATGTTTTTATTAAATAAATAGGATGTATTCCTATGAAACGTGTGTATTGAAAACTTGGGTTTTTACCCATATGTTTAATGTTATAAAACATGGTGGTTTACTCTGATTAAAATATTTCCTAACTACGGTCCTGATGAAAATTTCCGCTGCCAAATTGGATAAATAAACGTGATACCACCGAAACTGGCTCACGGCCGCCCGTTCACGGGAGATAGGGATCGGGGGCCGTGACAGAAGGTGGTATCAGAGCTATGCCACTGATTCAGCCACAGAAGCGTTCTGCTGACATCAAAATTTAAAGTGTTAGGAAATAAATTATGGAAATACGTGTATAATTGTATTTCTTGCTATGTGTTATCTGACTATTTGTTAGTTTACAGTATGAGTGACCAAGGACCTTCTGACGCCTATCGTCAACTGTCTGGTTCGCCTAGGAGCGAAGGCACCTCCTCTTCTCAGCCTGCCCTCTCAGGGTATTCTGCTGACACAGAAGAAGGGATCTTTGTGTTTAAGGCTCAGTCTGAAGAGCCATTTCCTCAGAAAAAGAGGGGATGGTTCAGTAGGGGAGCGCACGAGCGTAGGAAAAGAATGAAAAAGTTGCAGGAACAGCGAGTGTTAGCCGCAGCAAAAAGAGAAACTGATGCTTATAATCAGGATATGCTCAATAGGGGTATCACTAATATCCATATTTTAGCAACCACTGCTGCCGACCCAAACCTGGAACAAATGCTAGCACCCCAACCACAAAATCCTGACCAACCCATGGAAATAGAAGACCAGATAGAAATACCTGATTTCAACCCGGAGGAGATACCTAGGGTACCTGCACCTGATCCTCTAGACCCAAACAACTACGACCCCTGGTGGGACGATGTTAGGGACTACGTGCAACAAAACCCAATACAGGAAAATGTGCCAATACCCAACTTAGGAGCTTATCCAGGGTTAGATCCTCAAGATCCCTACAACATTAGCGACGCATATGTTAGGGAAATTTTAGAAAATCCATACCCGTACCAGGCCCCTATGCCTCCGTATCAGGAACCCGTACCTCAGTTTCCAAACCCAGTCCTAGAACCTGCACCCCCAATGAGTGCAGAAAATGTCCAGGAACTTAGGACTTTTGGGGAGGAAATTTTAGAAAGCAGTGATAGAATGCGACAGGTGGGAGAACGCCTCGTATGGAAATACGATGAGCGTAATATGGATTTTTGGATGAATCCATATCAGTGAACGTGATAACAGTACGGTAGTAGTAATAATAATAAAATAATATATGTGTGTATGTGTTAGAAAAAAAAAACTACGGATGCATACTATTAGTATTGTAGTTTTACATTTCAGTCGGTACTGTAATTTTTATTTCTGTACTGGTGTGTATTGATGCATACTATATAAAAAGAGTAAAAGTCGCAATGCTCGACGTTTTTGATTAAACGTGTGTGTCATGTGATTTGCTATATATAAATATTATTTGTGATATTAATATTTGGTAAATGTCTAAAATTCAGATGGCCGACGCGGGAAATCAAGAAAATCTGAATAACGATAACCAGAGTAACATTAACGTGGTTAATGAGAATTCGGACAATAATAACAACGGAAACCAAATGGATAATAGTGTCGTTCAGCATATAGTGGCACAAGGAATTATAGATGCAATGCCATTTATTATTCAAACAGTTCAGGAAGCGAATAATAAAAGTAAGCATAGCAGTAAACGACCAAGTGAACCGGAACACAGCGTGAACAATGGACCCATACTTCAAGCACCCGTTCCCAAAAGAAGAAGAACCATGCCACATGGTTGTTCTTACAAGGAATTCTGGTCCTGCAAACCAATAGAATTCTCGGGCAATGAAGGACCCATTGCAGCTTTACGCTGGATAGAGAAAACTGAGGCAGTTCTGAAAATAAGCAAGTGTGCTGAAGAAGATAAAATAATGTTTGCTTCAAATCTGTTTAAAAATGCAGCCTTAGAATGGTGGAACACTATCCTCCAGTCAAGAGGAAGTGATAGAATTTATAACATGGAATGGGAGGAATTTAAGAATATGGTAGAAAGGAAATTCTGCCCTCCCAATGAAAAGGAACAGATAGCAAATAAGTTCCTAAATCTAAGAATGACCGGAGTAGACAGTAAGGGTTATACTACCACATTCTTTGAATATGCTAGGATAGTACCTACCCTTGCATCACCTGAACCGGTATTAATCTCCCGATATATCTGGGGATTAATTGGAGAGATTAGACATGTAGTCAAGGCAGCTAGACCCCAAACCATAGAGGAAGCTGTAGAACTAGCCAATACCTTGACAGATGAGTTAATCCGTACTAGAGAACAAGATCAGAGGAGAAACCTAACCCAAAGGCTTACTCAAGAATTCCGTTCTGGGAATTCCAATCGTAGGAATGTAGGTTCTACCTCTGCACCCTACTGCAAAGCCTGCAGAAAGAAGCATTCTGGAAGATGCTCTACTTACTGTAATTTTTGCAAAGCCCCAGGACACAAGGAAGAGAATTGCAAGAAGAAATCCAGTAATGGAATGTGCTTCAATTGTGGAGAAAAAGGTCACATTAGGACAAACTGTCCGAAATTGGCTCCAGCTGCAACCAACAAAAATCCTAAAAATGCCAGAGCATTCGTGCTAACTACAGAGGAAGCCAGGATGATTCCAGACGTAATTGCTGGTACGTTTTTAGTTAATGATATTTTTGCTAAAGTATTATTTGACTCTGGTGCCAACCAAAGTTTTATTAATACTTCATTTTGCAAACTCCTAAATCAATCATTAACTAAACTACCACAAGAATGTCTAGTAGAAACAGCAAATGGAGAAACCGTTAGAATTTCTGAAATCTTGCAGGGAGCGAGAATAGAAATTTTTAATCAAAAATTTATTGCAAACCTTTACCCAATGAATCTGGTAGGATTTGATGTCGTATTAGGAATGGATTGGTTAATAGCCAACAAAGCAAATATCTTATGTGATCAAAAGTCAATTCAGATAAAATCACCAAGAGGTGAAAAGATCACAATTAAAGGAGATAAACCCTTTAGATCCACTAAATTCATCTCTGTGATGAAAACTGCGAGTTGTATAAGAAAAGGATCTATAGTGTATTTGATTTCGATAATCACTAACACTAAAGGAAAAGAATTAAAAGATATTCCAGTAGTATCCCAATTTTCAGATGTTTTTCCAGAAGAATTGCCAGGATTACCGCCAGACAGGGAAGTCGAATTCAGAATTCATCTGTTACCAGGAACAGCACCAATTGCTAAAGCACCTTACCGTTTGGCACCCGCAGAAATGCAAGAACTGAAGAAACAAGTAGACGAGTTGTTAGAGAAGGGATTCATACAGCCAAGCTCATCGCCATGGGGAGCACCGATTTTATTTGTTAAAAAGAAAGACGGATCAATGCGTATGTGCATTGACTACCGGGAATTGAACAAAGTCACGATTAAGAATCGGTACCCATTACCGAGGATCGATGATTTGTTTGATCAACTTCAAGGAGCTCGATTTTTCTCTAAAATCGATTTAAGATCAGGATATCATCAATTAAAGGTACAGGAAGAGGATATTCCTAAAACCGCATTCAGAACAAGGTATGGTCATTAAGAATTTACTGTCATGCCATTTGGTTTAACCAATGCCCCAGCCGCATTTATGGACATGATGAACCGAATATGTAAGCCATATTTGGATAAATTCATAATTGTCTTCATAGATGATATTCTCATTTATTCTAAAAGTAAAGATGAGCATGCAAAGCACTTGCACTTACTTTTAAGTTTATTGAGAAAAGAAAAGCTTTATGCTAAGTTTTCAAAGTGCGAGTTTTGGTTAGAACAGGTACAATTTCTCGGACATTTAGTTAACCATGAAGGAATTCATGTAGATCCAACGAAAATCGAGGCAATTACCAAATGGAAAACCCCAGAATCACCAACTGAGGTTAGAAGTTTCTTAGGATTGGCCGGTTATTATAGAAGATTTATTCGAGATTTTTCTAGAATAGCCATTCCTTTAACTAAGTTAACCTGTAAATCTGTTAAGTTTGAATGGGGACCAAAACAAGAAGAAGCCTTTAGAATTCTTAAGCAAAGATTAACCCATACACCAATACTAGCATTACCAGAAGGAACTGAAGACTTTGTAGTCTTTTGTGATGCTTCAAAATTAGGTTATGGATGCGTATTAATGCAACGTCAAAAGGTTATAGCTTATGCATCTAGACAGCTTAAGAGTCATGAAGGAAATTATTCGACCCATGATTTGGAATTAGGAGCCATAATTTTTGCCCTTAAGATTTGGAGACATTATCTTTATGGTAGTAAGTTTACCATATTCACTGATCATAAGAGTTTAAGATATGTCTTCGGGCAAAAAGAGTTGAATATGAGACAGAGACGCTGGATGGAATTACTTAGTGACTATGATTGTGATATCAAGTATCATGCAGGAAAAGCCAATGTGGTGGCTGATGCTTTAAGTCGAAAATATCACGAAAAGCCAAAAAGGATACGTTCTCTTAAATTAAATCTACAAGTAGATTTAAACAATCAGATTAGAAAAGCACAAAAATCAGTAATCAAGGAGGATACTGAAAAATTAAAAGGAATAATTAAGGAATTAGAACAAGGAACAGATGGAATTTGGAGGTTCCATAAAAAGAGAATGTGGATACCTAAATTAGGAAATTTACGTCACCGTATATTAGAAGAAGCTCATAAGTCTAACTATACGATGCATCCAGGAAGTGATAAAATGTACCAGGATTTAAGGAAAAATTTCTGGTGGATAGGAATGAAAAAGGATATAGCAGCCTATGTTTCTAAATGTTTAACTTGCTCACAAGTTAAAGCTGAACATCAGAAACCCTCAGGATTGTTACAACAATTAGAAATACCAGTTTGGAAATGGGAATTGATAACAATGGATTTTGTTACCAAATTGCCTAAAACAAGGAAAGGTAATGATACAATCTGGGTGATTGTAGATAGATTAACCAAGTCAGCTCATTTCTTACCAATGAAGGAAACCTTTAGTATGGAACAATTAGCCAAATTGTATGTAAATGAAATTGTTTCATTACATGGCATTCCTTTATCAATTGTTTCTGATAGGGATAGCCGTTTTACCTCTCATTTTTGGTCAAGTTTCCAAAAAGCAATGGGAACCAGGTTAAATCTAAGCACAGCTTATCATCCTCAAACAGACGGACAAAGTGAAAGGACAATTCAGACAATGGAGGACATGCTTAGAGCTTGTGTAATTGATTTTGGAGGTAATTGGGACGAACACTTACCTTTAATAGAATTTTCTTATAATAACAGTTATCACACAAGTATCAATGCTGCACCATTCGAAGCACTTTATGGACGAAAGTGCAGAACCCCAGTCTGTTGGGCAGAAATCGGAGAAAAACAACTATCTGGACCTGAGATAGTACAAGAAACAACTGATAAAATTATTCAAGTCAATGAACGACTGAAAACAGCACGTGATCGCCAAAAGAGCTATGCTGATAACAGACGCAAACCATTAGAATTTCAAGTGGGAGATAAAGTGTTATTGAAAGTCTCTCCCTGGAAAGGAGTGGTAAGATTCATCAAGAGAGGAAAGCTAAGTCCTAGGTATATTGGACCTTTCAAAATTCTTAAAAGAATAGGACCTGTAGCCTATCAGCTACAACTGCCAGAGGAAATGGCAGGAATACATGATGTATTTCATGTATCCAATCTTAAAAAGTGTTTAGCTGATGAATCACTCGTAGTACCTCTTAAGGATATAGAGGTTAATGAACAACTCAAATTTGTAGAAAGGCCTCTACAGATTGAAGATAGAAAAATTAAAAATCTCAAGCATAAGAGATTGGTTCTGGTCAAAGTAAAGTGGGACTCCAAAAGAGGACCCGAGTACACGTGGGAGCTTGAATCCGAAATGCAAAATAAATATCCACACTTGTTCCAGTAGATCTCGAGGACGAGCTCTAAAACAAGGTGGGGAGGATATAACAACCCTCGGTAAAACAGACATCCTCATAATATTTCCGACGCCTTAATATATTTTAAAATATCTCGATGTGTCTTTATATGCACCCCGTATGTGAAAACCGAGCCCCAAAATAGATTATACTATATAAAATAAATAAAAACAATAATTATTAAGCTGAGGCGGGCCGCGTAAGGCCTCACCTCAAGCTTAAGCGGGCCGCGCGAGGAGATAACCAGACTTAGCCAAATCCATTAGTTTAGGCGGGCCGCGTACATAATCGTTTAAGTCCATGCGGGCCGCGCGCGTCTTGATTTGTGGCATGATACGGAGCCGACACGTGTCAGCACCGTGTCCAGTCTAGTGGTGAGCGGGCCAAGCTACGCCGTTGACCCACTGTGACGCGGGCCGCGTAGACCCGGCCCAAACTTCACGCGGGCCGCGTGGGGACTCGAATTCAGCACTATAAATAGAAGGCAACGGCCTTCAGTCCATTTCGTTCATTTTCTTTCTGTCTCTCTACACTTTTAAATAGTGGGCATTATACCCGAGTTCAATATCCCCTAAAATAGCGAGGTTCTGCTACGATGTAAGTATTATAACCCCTGGAGACGTATTAGATACGCTGCCCGATTGATCTAGGGTTCCGTAACGGCTGTCGTGGTTCTGCCCGACGTAGTCGTTGGAATGCCGTCTCGGGGAGGGTATTACTAATGTTAAAATGGGTTATTATACTAACACACGTGCATTTGTGTAATTTATAGATTATCTCCAGGAAACCCTTACGAAAAACCTAAAACAGCAATGTGAGTGATCCTTCTTTTTATGAACTCATTTTTGTGAGTTGATCCTTCTTTTTATGTACTCATTTTTGTGAGTAATCTCCTTTTTATAAACAGTTTTTACAAAACCTCACTTAATTAAATATATAAAGCAGTTATTGAGTATTTGTGAAGAATACAATTATAGTGGTTATGTTGGGGTTTTGTATACAAAATTGGTTACTGGCGTGGTAACATCCCATAAGTTGAGTATGACCGTACCACTGTTGTTAATTGTGATGTCTTGGATACAAATGTAATTGCGGATGTGCCCTCAATACTGTAAATTGATTTTTACTTAAACTTGATTAAATTGGGATTCACTCACCAGTATTTCCCACTGACAAAATGTTTTTAAAACGCGTTTCAGGTAACAATATGTGAAAGCCAAATAGAAGCCAGCTGGACAGCACTGAAGGCTTGGAAAAGTGGCAATAAAGTTACCTAAGAATAAAATGGATGTTTTTATTAAATAAATAGGATGTATTCCTATGAAACGTGTGTATTGAAAACTTGGGTTTTTACCCATATGTTTAATGTTATAAAACATGGTGGTTTACTCTGATTAAAATATTTCCTAACTACGGTCCTGATGAAAATTTCCGCTGCCAAATTGGATAAATAAACGTGATACCACCGAAACTGGCTCACGGCCGCCCGTTCCCGGGAGATAGGGATCGGGGGCTGTGACAAGGGATCAACGACTTCCTCAGTTTTGCTAACGACCATTATTGAAATTGTCAACTGATGGCTTGGAGGATCTTGCCCTAAGGTGCTGGCTGAGTTTGTCGCCTCATCCCCTTACCCATTTATTAAAACCCGATAAAGGAATTTGACCTATTGCTGTGGGGTATATCTAGCGAAGGTTGGTTTCCAAGGTGGCAATGAAGAAGGTCGGGAAAAACATGGCCCAGTGCTTGGGGGACTTTCAATTTGGGGTGGGAACGTCAAATGGTGCAGAGGCGGTGCTTCATAGTGTGAACAGGTTTCTCAACTCCTTTCATGCAGATGGATCCTTAGCCTTGCTTACTGTGGACTTCTCCAATGCATTCAACACGGTTAACCGCACAACCTTCCTTAAAGAGGTTCATCAACATTGCTCGTCAATCTATCGATGGGTCCAATTCCTTTATACCCAGCCTGCTCGGTTGTATGTTGGTAATGAGTGTATTGGGGCTACTACTGGAGTGCAACAAGGGGATCCCTTGGGGCCCTTTCTCTTTGCCCTTGCCTTACACCGCCTCATTCTCCAGGTGTAGGACCGTTGTAACCTCCCGTTTCATGCTTGGTACTTGGATGATGGGACGATTATTGGCAACGCGACTGAGGTTGCTAGGGCTTTAGACATCATCAACGAGGAGGGGCCATCTCTAGGGCTTTACCTCAACATTAAGAAAACTGAGGTTTTTTTGCCGACATGTGATGGGCGGAAAGTTCAGGACGGGCTTTTCGCGAGAGGGATTGGCAGACCAGAGAGGGGGTTAAGCTCCTTGGTGGAGCTGTTAGCCGTGACCCTAGCTTTATTAGGGAGTTGGCAAGGCGGCGGGCGGCGGGGGCGGTTGACCTCATGAAACTCTTGCCATGCCTTAGCAACCCTTAATAGGAACTCCTTCTGCTAATGTCTTGCATGGGGGTTGCTAAGTTACTTCTTGGGCTGCGGACTTGTCAACCCCATTTGTTGGTGGATGCGGCATCCCGGTTCGATGATGGCCTCCGGGAGACTATAGAAGACATAGTCGTAGGTGGTGGCCCCTTCTTTGGGGACCTCCAATGGCGTTTGGCATCTCTGCCAATGCGTCTAGGTGGTTTGGGCCTCCTCTCAGCTCGAGATGTTGGGGTTTATGCTTTTATGGCGTCCAGAGCTCAGTCTTGGGAACTACAGGATCATATCCTTCGAAACAGTGGGGTTGTCGGGCTCGACGGGGACTATCTGCAGGCACTCCAATGCTTAAATGTCTTTCTCCCAGACTTTGATATCGGCGGTTCCTCTAACAAGGACACCGCCCCCTCAAAGCCACAAAAAACTTTACCGAATGCTCTGTTTAGCAAAATCGCTCAAAGCCTGGGAGAAATTTTTGATTTGTCATCTCGCTAGAAGGCGGTGTGGGAGTGCCTGAAGGTTATCCCAATTGAGGGGCTGGGACAATGTTTGTCAGCAATAGAATACAAAGCCATCCTCCTTAAATACCGGCTGATGATCCCTATGTACCCAGAAGATGAAACCTGCCCGATATGTCATAAAGCTTGTATGGATAAATTCGAACAGCACGCAGTGCATTGTAAAGAGCTCCCTGGATTAAAATATCAGAATGACTGGGTGCGAGATGTTTTGTGGAACATCCTGAGAAGAGCTGGGATGTCGACAAAGAAAGAGGCTCATGTGAATTTCCTTACGGACCCTATGGAAGGGCGATCTACTCTGCGATCAGCGGATCTGCTCATCTTTGGTTGGGCTAGGGGAAAACATGCATGTGTGGACCTCACCGGGGTTTCCCCTCTGGTTGGTTTAAGGGAAAACGGGTTTGTAGCTGGACAAGCAGCAAGAAAGGCAGAATCAAAGAAAGTTGATAAGCACCCCTACTAGAAAAGTGGGCAATTGTGACCAAAATTTGCGACCAATAAAAGGTGGTCGCAAAATTAGCAACTAATTTGCGACCGAAATCAAAATGGCCGCAAAATTAAAGGCCAGCCCAAAATCGGTTGCAAAAGGGTCGCAAATTTTGCGACCACATTTTTCAGTCGCAAATAAGTTGAATAGTGGTCGGAAAACGGTCGCAAATACAAGAAATATATAAAAAACCAAAAGTTGTGACTATTTAAATCGGAAATACGAGAAAAATAAAAAAAACATAAGCTGTGTCAGTTTAAAACAGTCGTAAATACAAGAAATATATTATATAAATAAAATTACGACTGTCTAGAGGGATTGCAAATAAAAGAAAAACAACAAAAGCTAAATTAGCTACCTTTTAAAGCAGTTGCAAACAAAGCAATTTTAAAGTTATATCACCGTTTTTTAGACAAGGAAAGCAACACCACGCGCTACAAAACCACTTAAATCACCATTTTTTTCCAAACTGAACTGAAAACCCTAGATCCCCAAAATTTCACAACTTCTGTTATAAAGCGCTAATTCGACCATCAATTCACAAAATTCCGATCATGTCGCCGGAAAAACATAATTCCAATGGTTCGCCACGCATCCGGAGCAACTTTCAACAGTCAATTTCATCGTTCACAATCTCATCATCATCGACCTCCGCATTCTCTTCTCCGGTGAGATCCACATCTTCGACAAGAATCACCATCACACGCAACGTTACGTGATGGCATCTCCGTCCGTTCGTTTCTCGATCCATCACAATCACACATCCCCTAACCGTACGATTGCATCCATGACGTCACCTAACCGTTTGGTTACATTAGCTCTGGTGACTCTGTAATAACGAGATCCGCCATAGTTGTACGGTGAGATTTTAATGTTCTCACGCCTCTGCGATAGTTTAATATTATATATTTCAATTTTTGTTTCTAATCATAATTTAGTGTATAATGTGTAATTTGATCGTGTTTGTGTTAGATATTCTAGGTTTTGCGAATTGACACGATGATATACTTGTCTATAATGTTTAATTTTATCGTATTTGTCTTAAATATGCTAGGTTTTGCGCATCGACATGTTGAAATACTTGTATCTAATGTTTAATTTGACTGTAAACAAGATAAAGCTTGATTTAGGTTAGAGTTAATAAGGCTTAAATTAGTGAATTGATGCAGGTGCTGGGGCTTTGTGATTGGAGTATAATTGGTTATGCATTTGTATTAGGATAATTGGTTATGCATTTGTATTAGGAGGCGATAGTGGATATTTTAACAAAAAAAGTTTGCACAGGTAGTTAATGATATGCAAATGGTATTGTCCAGTTCGTTTCGTTCATATGTCTCTAATTTGGTTGGCATATTTTTTTTGGATCTGTTTGTTTTGCTAGATCTGTGTGAAATCTGAATTGTTGTTCAGGTATGGTTAGATCTAGGGTTTACGTTTAGATCTGTTTGGATAACAGTTTTTTGTTGTTCTAATTAGCCGATTAGATATATATTTGTGTGTATAAATAACATGAGGGTGATAACTTCGTAGTTTTTATGTCTAAAAGTTTTGATCTAGGTACGATCTCCTTCAGTGTTTACTTAATGAGAGAGTATTGCTAAAACCTTAATTTATATGATTTTAAGCAAGTTTGGTACACTGGTGATCAAGATCATGTTGGAAAGGAGAGTTGATAATGTGTGTTTACATGTGTCTGTTTCTTATGGATACAATATATTCTCCTCTCTCTCTAGCTCGAACCAAAAGTTTATCAAGAGAGAACATCCAAACTTGACCAATGTTAAGCTAGTCGGCATTCATAGCTGCCTTAGTGGAACAACTTTTCCAATGTAGACTTAGCTTTCACCAAAGCTAATTTCCATCACACACCGTAACCCAACAATCTCCCACTTGAAGGCTGTTCATGAAGCCGACTTGTGATCTCAAATATACAATGTATCCTCCTCTCTCTAGCTCGAACCATTCTCATCAGTTATATAAAAGGCCAGGCGAGATTCTTCCCCATTTGCAGTCAAAAGTAAATAACATGTTAAGTGAGAGTTCAATAGTGTATTTCTGTTATACTTTTAAGAGTGAAGGATCCAGGGATGTTATCACACTAGGAATAATATCCTTGACTATCATCAAAAAATTCAACAAGATTGTAAGTTTTGCTTATTAAAAATCACCATTTCTTTTTAACATAAAGGGACACATCCTTGAATTTCTGTCTCAAATCTTGTTATTTCCAAAGTACTATTTATAATTTTCTTCTCCAGATAAGGCAGCCGTCCCATTTGGTACTCCGTAACCAGAGAAGGCTCCTAGTACACATAGGCTTCTTCAGGTTGTTGGTATGGTGTATGGGATTTTTTTAAAGTAATTTTAAATTATCTTTTAACTGGTAACCTTTTCTTTTCTTTTAAATTAATATTTTTTAAAGTAATTTTGTTATGTTATGTATTTTTTTAAAACTAAAGAAAGTGTCACTTTTCAATCTCATGCACATTTTTCATGGGTTCATTTTAGATGTTTCAAAGTGGGCGGGTGGGCAGCTTGGGTAAAGAATCAAAGTGGGTTTGGTCCAAGTGGACAATTTATTTTCAGTACAAGTTATGGTTGGGTTGAACCGGACATTTTTTTGTCCAGAAATTTTTAAAAATTAGGGTGGCATAGATAATTAAAAATGTTATACTAACTCTTATAAGAATCTTACTTTTTTGGGGTAAATTTATGAAATATAAATACACAATGCATTTTATAAGAGCATGTATATTTGATAGGGTGTACATATTCAGACACCTTATTCCCTAAATCCACACCCTTCTAGACGCCTCGTATAGACCTATACGAGGCGTATAGGTTTGCTTTTCCCGACAGCTTCTGCACCTCGTACAACGTCACATCAGTCAACTTATACGGGGAATCTAGCCCTGTACGAAGGGTCAATACGAAGGTACTTAGACGCCTCGTATAGGTCTATACGAGGCGTCTTGGACTGACCGATTTGACTATGATGAGACTATGCCCGACATGACTTAAAGGCATACGGGGAGTAAAGACCTATACGAGGCGTCTTTAACTCACATAAAATGCAACCTACAGTGCGTTCTTGGTCCACATCCGAGCATTCAACAAACAAACACTCACATTCTGTTTCTTCTTTTATTTGTCTTTGCGTTATTATCATCCCGGAGTGTTGAAATGTCATCATATTGGGACGGCAACTATATCTTCGGGCAGTATTCTAGCGAAAAGTGGGGGCACGAAGGCGTTCCGGTAACAGTTATTAGCGTAAATGTTTTAATTGCTTGTTGTTTTAGTTTATTATTTACTAATGATGATACGGTTATCTATTTTGGAGGAGTCTGGCATTCCCGATTCTAATGAGCAAGAGGAGGTTGTGTCTAGTATACAAGGAAAACAAAACAGCCCGTTTCTAGATTTGAACAAGCATCCTCCTGTTGATGAAACAGCCCCTGTAGATGACTCATACCATGCTAGTGGATACGGAGGAGACGGTGGATACGGAGGAGACGGTGGATACGGAGGAGACGGTGGATACGGAGGAGACGGTGGATACGGAGGAGACGGTGGATACGGAGGAGACGGTGGATACGGAGGAGACGGTGGATACGGAGGAGACCGTGGATACGGAGGAGACGGTGGATACGGAGGAGACAGTGGATACGGAGGAGACAGTGGATATGGTGGATACGGTGGATACGGTGGATACGGGGGATACGGTGGATACGGAGGAGACGGTGATCATCAGCAATTCATTTCCCCGGGCACTCCTTATGTTCATCAAAACAATTCGGACGTTGGAGGATATGGTGGTTATGGTGGATATGGTAGATATGGTGGTGAAGCACCTCCGATTCTGGACAGTCTGTACTTAAAAAAGACGGTATAAATTACTATTTTATTATTAATATTTTTATTATTATTATTTTTATTATTATATTATTATTATTATTATATTATTATTATTATTATTATATTATTATTATTATTATTATTATTATTATTATTAATATTGTCGATGTTACAGGTTTTCAACTCCTTAGATGAACTAAAGAAACGGATACAAGAAATAGCAAATGCGGATGGTTTCGTTATTGTCACCCGTCGATCAAAGAAAATCGGGGGAAGAACCGGGAGGGTATGGCTTGAATGTGATCGTGGTGGTGAGCACCAGAGTACAGCAACACTTAGAAAAGCTGGAAGCAAAAAAACCGGTTGCCCGTTTTACCTGCTAGCTGTTCGAAACCACCCGTATGAAACCTGGGAGATAAAAGACAGAACAATTGAACATAACCACGAACTTTGTGAGGACCTGTCGGCCCACGCGTTTGTGCGAAGGTTTACTCCAAGCGAAATGAAACTGATCGAGCAGCTAACAGCTCAAAACATGGAGCCGCGCAAAATATTTCAAACGATAAGGAAGCAGGACCCCGACAGGTTTCATGTTCAGAAAGACATTCAAAACGTTGTAGCGAAGATTAGAGCCGAACAAAGACAAGGATTGACTCCCATGCAGTCACTAGAAAATGTGCTGATGAACAACGACTTTATTTACGAGACACGGGAAGAACCCGGAACAGAGATCGTAACAGAGATCTTCTTTCTTCATCAGGACTCGAGAGTCATGTGGCGTGCATTCCCCCACGTCATGATGATCGATGCAACGTACAAGACAAACATATACAATATGCCCTTTATCCAGATTGTTGGTATGACGCCTACCAACAAATCGTTTATTATCGCGCATGCCGTTGTTAGTAAAGAACGGGGTGATAACTTTGTGTGGGTGCTTGAGAGGGTTAAGGCAATGTTGGATGAATGTATGGAGCCACGTGTGATTTTAACGGATAGAGACCTAGCCCTTATGGGCGCGTGTGCTAAAGTATTTTCAGACGCCTCTAGGCTTCTTTGCAGGTGGCACATACAACAGAATGTTATGAAGCACTGCAAGGGTGCCTTCACAGACGACGACTGGAAGAAATTTATGTCATTCTGGGGGACATTGATTGAGTCTCCATCCATACCCATCTACGACTACCACTTGCGCAACATGCGAAAGCGACTTGTGGAGTGCAAACGTTCTAGTAAGTTTTTCTAATAACATACGACTCACCTATGCAAATTTTATTAAATTATTTTTACTTTTTAGGAGTCTTCAAATACGTGTACGATAACTGGCTAAAAGACTATAAGGAGATGTTTGTCTTTGCGTGGACTGATAAGAGGCGCAACTTTGGTAATCGTACTACAAAAAGAGTTGAGAGCCAACATGCCAACTTAAAGAGATACGTCGAAGATAGGAGCTCGCTGGACCGTATAGTTGGTTGTGTCCGGGATATAGTTGAGACACAGTTCGGTGAAATAAGGAAGACTTTTCGAGAAAGCATCGAAAAAACAATGAAACACCACAAACACCCGATGTTTCAACACCTACTTGGAAAAGTATCCCACAAAGCCCTTGACTTGTTGCATGGAGAGGCAATTAGGAGGCTAGATGTCTTGGAGCGCTTTAATTCATCATGTGGTTGCCAAATGTGGCACAGCTGTGGGTTGCCCTGTGCTTGTAGGATAGAAAAGTACATGCGTGAAGGTAATAATTGTTGAACGTACAACACTTGTGTGATATATTTCCTTTTTTCATTTTACTTAAACAATATTGTTTTTAACCGTGCAGAGCGTCCGATTCAACTCGAAGACATAGACGTCTTCTGGCGGAAACTTAACTTCCAAAGTTGTAAATTGATAGACGACTCACTTGACGTGGTCGAAGAGCTAGATGTTGTTAGACAACAATTACAGTCGCACCCCCCAGCTCAGCAAAAAAGCCTGCTTTCAAAGATTAAAGCGGTGTTGACTCCAACGAAATCTACCAAGAAACCACCGGTTGTCCAACAAAATACTCGTGGCCGACCAACAACAAAGCACGTACAAGAAAGGTTGGACGAGGCCTCTCGTATAGATGAAGAATTGAGGAGAAGCTCCTTCGGTGATGCAAACACGTGCTTTGAAGGTTCACGACAAAGTAAGTACGATAAACCTCGCCACAGCTCGTACGTTCCGTCTCAGGCCTCACAACAGTCGGTTATAAGGTCCCAAAAACCCAAAGCGACCCTAAGCCGTTCAAAGAGTTCTAAGAAGAAAGAGACACGAGATGATCACGGTTTTCCTTTAATCATTGGGGACGAGTACGTGGGAATCATCGAACGGTTTAAGTCTGACATTCCGCCAGTGTTCCATCCGTACGTCTCGTGCATACGAGATGTGATGCCGGACGGTCATTGTGGGTTTGGTATGTGGCTGTGGGCTTAGGGATGGATCAGAGTTCATGGGGGCTTATTAGGAGGGACCTTGTCCAAGAAATGGATCAGAACGAATCGATCTGGTTCCCAATATTTGAAGCATGGGCTGATGGTTATTTTCACACGCATCGTCAGGGCCTAATTTGGGATTCAGTGGCCGGTTGTGGGGAGAATCACTGGATGGACTTCCCCTTTGCAGGACTTCTTATTGCACAAACGTACGGTATCGGGGTGCACCTGTTAACGACAACCATGGGTGCGAGTTCCACTTACTTCCCAATACTAAGTCCTCCGGCTAATCAACAACCATTATTCATAACGCTTACACATGTTAACGAGAACCA